>NC_071263.1:27889470-27939470 GCF_023375685.1 Ictalurus furcatus
TAACGCTCGTCCTTGCTCCTCTTCACCTTCCTCCTCTCCTCTTCACACTCTCTCTGCAGGTTTTGAATATAATATAATATTAGATTTTGACTCTATTCTTGCTTGGTTAATAAACTTTCGACTCTAGAGACAAAACAGTGATACGGCGACCAGTCAGTTGTCGAAATAGAATTGTAATATTTGATTAATTATTGTTCTAGTCCATAAAATAAAAGGAAAAAAACATTGTCGCTGTTATGACCTAGGGCGCCTTTATTTATTTCGCTAGCATGGTTTGGCTTTAAATCAATTTAAAGTTCAATTTAAATCAATCTGAAGTTCTTCTGAAGGATCGACCTTATAATGAACCATAACGAAACTTTTGGTGGGCGTGGTCTCCTGCAGGATGACTCCGCCCCCATCCATAGAGCGCTAGAAGTTACTGAACGGTTTGATGATCTTCACACTGACTCTGGAGTGACGTCTTACTCCAAACAGCGCTCTCCATTGAGGGAACATCTTTGGGAAGAACGGTTCTCCGTTCCTCAAGTACAGTTCTAGAGACTTCTAGAATCAATGCCAAGGTGCACTGAAGCTGTTCTGGTGGCTTGTGGAAGCCCAACACCTTACTAACACAATATTATGTTGGTTTTTTCTTTTCATTTGTCACCTATGTGTATGTACAAGATGATCCGAACTACACCAAAATACTGACAACAACAACAACAACAACAAAATAAACCCTCACACCTTTGTCATTTGGCTGTTCCTGCTGTTTACCAGGTAGGTCATGTTGTTGATGTCGTTCTGTACTACAAAGTTCTGCTCCTCCCACTTAAAGTTCTACAACAGGAACCAACAAAAAAAAGCAATGAGTTTACATTCAGGCCCTGTTTTGCAAGAAGTTAATGTCGTTAAAAACATATGCACACTCAATAACAACCGAAAAAGAATGATGTGTAAGCTTATAGTCTAACACCGTCTATGAAGGATTGTGTCTTTCGTATAAGCAAAATAACAATTTTGCAAAATGTTTGCATTTTGTTAATTAAACGTGCCAAATACAGGGTGGAGTCCATGCAAAATGGGTTCATTTAACACCTGCAGCCTGTAATCTCATCGGAAAAGCGACTTCATACACAAATTTATCCGACCGAAGGGCAGGTATTAAATTTGTGCACTGCAAATAATGACATCTTAACAAGTGGAAATACCTTATATAGTCGTATATAGTCCAATCTATCTAGTATTATAAGATTACAGTAAACCAAATATAAGATTATTATCCATCCATCCATCTTGTATACCGCTTATCCTTCCTTCAGGGTCACGGGGAACCTGGAGCCTGTCCCAGGGAGTATCGGGGCACAAGGCGGGGTACACCCTGGACAGGGTGCCAGTCCATCGCAGGGCACAATCACATACACACTCACACACCCATTCATACACTACGGACACTTTGGACAAGCCAATCAGCCTACCATGCATGTCTTTGGACTGGGGGAGGAAACCGGAGTACCCGGAGGAAACCCCCGCAGCACGGGGAGAACACGCGAACTCCACACACACAGGGCCACGGTGGGAATCGAACCCCCGACCCTGGAGGTGTGAGGCGAACGTGCTAACGTAGAAAACTACAAGCTTGAAATGAGTAATAATGTCCAGAAATTGGTTTAATGATCTTTTATTTGTCTTATTGTAATCTTATCATAAGAAATACTAGACACATTTGACTAGATTCAAGATATTTTCACTTGCTAAGATGGCATTTTTTGCAGTATGGAAGCCTTCTGCCGGTAAAGTAAACAATTATTTCCTATTTTCCTCCTTTTAAGGTTCACCAAATGATGAAGATGGTTTCTGAAATTGATAACAATATTACCACGGTGAACTTGGTTTCATACTCGAGATTCGCCGCAAAGCCCGTCGAAAGGTTAGCGTTCACACGACGTTTTATATCCATACGGTATTTTGAAAAGTTTTCCCAACGTGTCTCGCTGCCTTTAATCTGCATTAACACGCTGACACATAATTACACAGTCTCTTTGAGAGCTGAGCTCGCCACACATCTTTCAATAATGCATGCAATACTTTCATTTAAATGTTAGGGGGGGTTTTTGCACTTGATATCAATCAAAGCAATTATTCTTTATAAATCACATCAAACACCCCCCACAGATTTGTCAGATTGAGTACAAAAATGAATCGGAATTGCAGAAATAGTGTGCGTGAATACAGCAAACAAACGGGACGCAATTTCTTTGACTTTGGAGATTGCCTTAATGACTTGCAGGCTCTTGCAGATTCTAATATTATCTAATATTCTAATACGTTATCTAATATTCCTTACTGTGAGATCAAATATATACGCTTATTTAGCCCGTTTTAGATGCTTTTACTCGTCTAAAACTCAAAGGCAGAGCATTTTTGCTTCTTTTTATAAAAAATAAAGGATTAAAATAAAAATAAAAACAATCTGCCACTACAACAATGCTATTTCAAGCTTGAAACGATTAAGCTATAGGTTTAATAAGCTTATAATAGGAAATGTTAAGATACATTTGACTATATTCAAGATATTTACACTTGATAAGATGTGTTATTTTGCAATTTAAAGCTCAGAATTTGAAGTAGTAGTAGTAGTAGTAGTAGTAGTGATTGTAAAAAGCAGCTCACATGAGATTTGGCCCAGAAAGTGAAAACATCAGCAACCAGACTGAAGAGTCTCTCAGCATCTGCGTTCATCTCCCTCAGCCAGAGTATCCTGATCGGAGAAATAAATATAAAACAGCTTACCAACATCCGGTAAAACAATCCATGTCACTATCCATGGTACACTCTTAAAAAAGGAGGAATGCACGGGCGAGCTCAGCAACAACAAAACACCTGGAAACCGCTGGACGACAACTAAAGAGGACGATCGCAGATGTTGTGGTGTGAAAACCCACTTCACAACAACGAGTCAAGTCAAGAATACACTTCAATGGTTGTCATCAGTGAAGTTTACAATCTAGGGACTCCTTCGTAAACGTAAATACAGATACTTTACCTCAAGATGCAAACCACTGGTAACACTCAAGAACATAAAGGCCAGATTACACTTGCTAAAAAAAAAACATTTTTTTAAAGGCTCAGCAGTTCTGATGCAATATTAACTTGTACTGGAATGATGGGAAGAGAACAGTATGGAGAAGGAAAGGAAGGACTCATGATTTAAAGCATCCACATCATCTGTCAAACATGGTGGAGGTAGTGTTATGGCATGGGCATGTATGGCTGCCAATGGAACTGGGTCATTGTTCCATTGGCCCAAACACATTGGCCCCGTGTTTATTGATGATGTGACTGCTGACAGAAGAAGCAGGATAAATTCTGAAGCGTATAGAGAGTTACTTTCTCTAAGAGAACGCCCCCTACATAACATCTACGTGCTTGATCTATAATGTGAAAAATATCAAAACGCAGTAAAAATATTTTCATCCATAGACGTACAGAGCTGTCCACGGAAATATTTATTTAACAGACGTATGAATTATTTTGCAGCTTTCTTCATTTTATCGCTTTCGCTTTCACTGCGCTGGTGCTTACCTGTGATGCTCGACAAACGGGATGAGAAGGGGATAAACAGCGTAGATGTCCTGCACCAACACCGCAAACTTCTCCTGCACCGCCAGCTCCATCTCTGCCACATCACCACACCCCTCAATCTTCATGCTCTCCTCCTCCTGCAGCACTGACTCCGCCCTCTTCTTCAGCTTTTCCATCAGAGGCAGGATGCGACTCGTCAGGAGACCGGGTTCCGCATTACGGACCATCGGCTGGACAAAACCTGCCAAACGTGTTTTTTTTTTGTTTTTTATAAAACACCAGGAAGGAAATGTTTATTCCGCTGTGTGTTGCCGATGTCAATTAAAAGTCTGTTAAAGAAAGTTATTTTTATATGTATATTTATATTTAGGTCATTTACAGCCAACTACATATCTGGTTTGACAGATAATTATTCGACTTTATTCTCAAAAATTCTGACAAAATGTCAATTATATTTACTATTAATGGACTAATTAACAAGAAAAAAAATTATCATTAAGGTGAGAATTTTTCTCACTTGGAATGAGAATAAATATCTGACAAACCAGGTATGAAATCATATAAAATTATTAAAATGATAAAAAAAATTAAAATTAATTTTAAAAAATGTTATTTTTGTAAACTATTTAATTATTTTTTACCTTAATAATAATAATAATAATAATAATAATAATAATAATAATAACAGCAATAATAATAATAATAATAATAATAATAATAATAATGAAACATTTTCTACCAGTGAAACTTCATTCCTTTAGGTTTTAATTTCCTAAATAAACAATCCATACTATAGTTTTTATGCTAACAGTGTTAACGTAAGTGTTCTCACTCACCCGCAATCCGTTTCATCCAGGTGCACTCGTGTCTGCCTAGGTGGACGTGGATGATGGCGAGGATTTGTCCCAGCAGGGCGTTGGTGTGTGAGGGTGTGAGAGAGGAGCATGATGCCCCCTGCTGCCCCTCAGACCCCAGACTATCCTCTTCACCCCAACGACACACGTAGCTGCACAGTAGAGGAACAGTTACCTCCATGACTCGGGACAGAAGGGCGTGGCGAGCCGCTGACTCCGCCTCCAGAACGTCTTCAACATCTGCCAATGCTTCCTGTAAGGAGGGGAGGGTCCAGGACGAATCCTTGGCTGCGATGGACACGCCTACTTTGTCAGAGGAAAATATGGAAAATCAGTGGTTCAGTGTAGCCAGCTAATGTAACATGACTTGACAAGAATTATGTGCAACTTTCTAGCTGTTGTGAGTTAGCTAATAGTTAAAAATATAAGAAAATATTTTAAAAATTAGCTAGCTAGCAAGCTACTGTACGTCAGGCAGTATGATCTCCAATACAAGTGTTAACTCTAAATATAAAAATCTCATACATATCTAACATCAGTAGCTTGCAAGTAATTGTAAATCAATTTTTCCACAACAACAACTGAGGAAAAAGAAGAAAAACGCAAACATTTTGGATAGTTTCAAGTCTTTTTGTGTGGTTTTTTGAGTTGTAGTCGGGATGGGAATTTTTGCTGAAACCTGGCAACCCTTACCATGAGCTTCCTTTAAAGCCCCGCATTAAAGTGCACCTATTATGGTTTTTCAAATGTTACCTTTCATGTATGTAGTGTGTTATAGAGCTGTTTGTGACTGTAAAAAGTCTGCAAAATTTTTAAAAAATCAAAGCGCAAAACAAACAGCGTTATCGACTCCCAAAAAGAAGGAACCGATTCTGAACAGCTGAAACGAGTCGTTAGTGATTCCAGACTTTACTCCCTGTACTGACCTACGTAGGTTTATAACAAAAAGCCCCGCCTCTGGTCTTCATCGGCTGCTCGCTGACAGCGGTAGACCAATCACGACAGACTGGGACGTCTGACCAATCAGAGCAGAGTATGCTCTCTGAAAGGAGGAGTTTAGAACGAATCGTTTAGAACGGATCATTTAACGAGTCATTTGTGACACTGTGGGGAAAAAAGGTAACGCTGCAGTTTAAATTATGAGCACGTTAAAGTCTTTTGACCTCACATGCGTGTAAATCTATCGTACGAGACCTTTAAAACAAAATTAGGCACGTTTCAAAATCATAATAGGTGCGCTTTAAAGTACAAACCACACACTCATGACTTTTTTGTCCTCATGCACACACCTAGTCTGAAGCTTTCTAGCAAGCTTTTGAAAAAACTTTTTTTTTCTTAATATAATACTACTCCTATTGTTCGCATTTCATATTCGTATTCATTATCTGTTTAATCCGAATGATGTATTTGTATTTGGTTACATCCCTACACTAAATCCACTTAAACACAGCTTCCCTCTGAGGTCACGCACTCATGCTGTCTAGACTAGAGCGCTGCAATGCTAATAAAGAGGCGGCGCTTTCTGCATCCAAATCCAACATGACTGACAGGTGTGAAGAAACGCCTCTTTGTCCTGATTGGTTAGACTTCATGTGTTTATTCTTCCATGCACAGAGTATCAGGTGGCACAGAGACCAGAAGGAAATGCAGTATTGTGATATTATTATCACCCGAGATCAAATGTGACTTAAATACGTGTCTGGGTGTTTACTTTCTCTCTGTGCGTTGCTCACGTAGTCCAGGGAAATCTCGAGGAAGCACAGAGGGAAGGCAGATGACAAGGCAGCGAGGCACTCGCCTATAAAAGGCCTCTGCCTATGAAAAACATGACAAGCAATAACAATAATGAAAATTATTATTATTATAATTATATAGAAAAATACCTAATTAAATAATTGACAAATAAAAAAATATATCTAAAATACAACAGGATCCACATGTCTAAATCCACTTTCACTCTCAGTTTAAGGGAAAAAAAAATAAATAAATAAACAAACAAAGTAAAAATACGTCAAACAAGATAGGAAAAAAACACAAGATAAGATAAGATAAGAGGATGTGCTGGATTTTATAAGCTGCTGAATAATGAGACTGGAAGTCATATTGTTCATTTAAACCAAATTTGCAGTGATTAATGATAATTCCCTTGCCATCTTCTCGTTCATATATCATCGTATTAGCCTTTAAAGGTTTAAAGGTGGTTTAAAGTAGACGCTACTGAGAAACCTCGTCTCTGACTTTCCTACTCACGAAAAATCCGGTGAGAAGAATCTGGCGTAAACTACGCACAAAAAATCCCGGAAAATCAGGTGCACATCCCAACCGTATTCTGAACACGGCTTCATTTCTACATAAGAGAAAACTAATTCGATCCAGAGTTTACCTTTCCATGAAAGTGTTACTGCAAGTGCCGAGAGTGTAAAGGCTGCGGAGGATCCTGTAACAGGATGCCTGCACTTCGTCCACTGAAAACAATAATAATAAAGCGCATTTTCATGTCAGTTTACATCCCAATCATCGTTTACAGCCAATATTCATGGTGCGAAAACGTGTCTCTCTTAATAAGTGGTCAGTAATACAGCAGTAATAAATAAACATGTTTGGCATTTCTGTTACAAAGCTCTGACACTGGAGACTCCTTCCATAAACGCGAAATAAACACCCTTTTACAGCCAACTTCACCATATCGACAAAAAACAAGCCCTTGCGAGTGTGCTGTTACTATAGAAACGATGGTGTTTTGGAAGGGTGCATTCACACAAACCTGCGTTTTTGAAGCTGCACTACTGTCCGACCTAATCAGCACCTTCTGACCAATCAGAATCCAGAATTTAACAGCGCTGTGGCATAACAGTACATAATGCACTGTATAGAAATTTAATAAAGAGCGATATATCTTTAAAAGCTTTGTTCTGATTGGTCGGAGAACTACAGACTCGTACGACCTATACAGTAGTAAGTTCCCAAAATAAAAATTCCACACAGAAGTGTGTCAGAAGTGTCTCACAGTGCTTCCCGGGTCACGACCCTTCGTCTGTTCGACCTAAAACGAGCGTCACGAGAGATTTGTTCTGTCCTAATCAAATGTAAATCCTGTCCAAATCGTGGCCTGGGGAATGCGTCCGATCTGACTGAAATCAGGTGTGTGTCTGAGGCTTTGAAACGTTTGTCCTGTGCTCCCGGACTCACTCGTTAGCATCTCATTTACGAACACACGGACAATCTGCATGCTCTGTATGAATCTGAGCAGCGCCGGAGCTCTCCCGGGATTCGGGATTCGGCTCAGCGGTCAGCTCTCGTGGTCTTACGGAGCTTACGGAGGATTTCCCTAGATGCTGTCAGAATGGGTCCATTTGCAATTTTATTTAATAGTGAAGTGCAACGGGGTGCAAAGAGACCGAAAAAGGCTTAGCGGGATCAAGTTTGCTTCGTCTCCAGTCATCGGTAACCACTTAATTGAAATTTCGGATGGTTATTAAGCGGATTCACTGGACGCGGATTAAGAGTATGATAATTAGTTCATTATTTACATGGGAGGAATTTCAGTTGAAAGGTAATCCGGAAAGTAAAATGAGAGTTGAGTTAAGTGTGCCGAGTGAGGATTTAATACCGCGCCACTGCCTGTTCCTTTATAGTCTACAAAAATTCACCTTCAACTCTCTCGCTCAACTGAATCCGAACACATCTACTTCCTGTTTGCCAATCACATACGCAGTGTATTTAAATGCTTTCGGGAATTTACTATTTTTTTATATTTTTTATTTTAAGCTTATGAATACTGAGGGGGGGCGCACGGTGGCTTAGTGGTTAGCAGGTTCACCTCACACCTCCAGGGTCGGGGGTTCGCATGTTCTCCCCGTGCTGCGGGGGTTTCCTCCGGGTACTCCGGTTTCCTCCCCCATTCCAAAGACATGCATGGTAGGCTGATCGGCGTGTCTAAAGTGTCCGTAGTGTATGAATGGGTGTGTGAATGTGTGTGTGATTGTGTGCCCTGCGATGGACTGGCACCCTGTCCATGGTGTACCCCGCCTTGTGCCCCATGCTCCCAGGGATAGGCTCCAGGTTCCCCGTGACCCTGGAAAGGAGTAAGCGGTTGAAGATGGATGGATGGATGGAATACTGACGGTGGTAGCCATGTTGATAAATGAAACCAGATTTGCATGGATTAATGTGATCTGTCACGATCTCGCCAGCAGATGGCACTGCGGCATCGACGAGATTACGGAATGAGAAGTGTTTCCTATGGACACGTGCCTTTGTTTTGGTTTCGTTCTCTTCCTGTTCAGGCATTTTGTTGATATTCGAGGGTGTGTCATTACTGGTCCCAGCTGTCTAATGTTCAAGCGTGATTATGTTTGTTATTTAAAACCCTCGCATCGCTGTGCACTTCGTATTATCGAATTATTACCGAAACCGTATTAACTGAATAAGTGAATGTAAAGGTGAAGACGTTTAAGTATGCTAAGCGGTCGTGTTTTCGTGTCCTGTTCTTGTTCCATGCCTCGAATCCAGTTTCATGTTTAAACCTCGATTATCTATTCCAGTCTAGACCGCGTTTCATGTTTATTGACTTCAGTTTAAGAATAAAGACTTTGATCTGCGTTTGCTTCTACTTATAGTCTCACTCCGTAACATGATAATTACAACTTATTCATGCAGGAATATTTAGGTAGTATACTAGACTCCTCCTAGAGTCTGTGTTCTATTGATTCTACTAAAAAAATCTCAGAGGGTGGTTTGCTTAATCTTAATAGAGGGTTAAGAAAATTGACTTAATACTTGCAACTTATGCCAACTCTGAATACGGCCCATAATGACTTCAGTAGCGATAATCAATTTGCGTAGACATTTAAGTGAATGCGAATTTGTTTTTAAAAAAATTATGTTTATACAAGTTGAGGACAAAGTATGAAGTCATAGGTCTCCGCTTGAGTTATGACTTCATTGATGAAATCCAGCAAAATCTGTAAACATGTGTTACTTGCCCAGCAAATCCCACCATGACGTACCCATGAGGTCGAGTGAGCTCTGGCCGTGAGCTGTATGTTTAAACAGAGAGGTCAGGACTGGGAGCAGTGCAGCGGTGGTGTAAGTCAGAACTTCTCTATCTCCTCGAAACTGGATGACCCCCGGGGTCACGCTGTCTACCGCCAGCTCCAAGTCCACCGCCGCAGCCTCGAAGAATGAGTGCAGGGCTGAACGCACACATTCCGTCGCCATCTTCATCGCTACCCTGTACATTAAATAAATAAGTCATATTAGACCATTCTAAACAGTCGCTAGTAGTTTTATTCACCATTAGCCATGTCATCGTCGTAGAACTGTTCGTTAGCATTGTGTGCTAACGACGTTGTGACCCACTGAATAACTTTTTAACATGGAAGTGTTCTGAAGAACATATAAAACCTATTGGAGAATGGCTGAAAACAAGCTGACTATCTACAGTGCCTTGAATACGTATTCACTCAGCTTGAACCTTTCCCCACTTTGAATGGTGACAACCGAGAAGTGAAGTGGAATTAATCGAGATTATATTTCGTAAATCTACACAGAATATGCCATAATATTGAAGTGTGTATATATTGTTAGATATAGTCTCAAAAAGAAAAAAAAAAAAAGTTTAGCATGAACTAAACACCTTGAGAACATCATTCCCATAGCGAAGCATGGTAGTGGTAGTGTCGTGTTTTGCAGATCCCATCTATCAGCGGGAATTGAAAAACGATCAGCACTGAGGTCAAATGGTTAGACCCAAACACAGGGCATTTCTAGAAGACTTGAGACTGGGACAGAGCTTTACCTTCCAACAAGACAGCGATCCTATTCATACTTACAGAGCTACATTGAACGTGTTAGAACGTGTGGCCTGGTCACATTCAGGTTCAGACCTCAATCTGATTGAGAATCTGTGGCAAGACTTGAAAACCACTGGACTCTATTCAACCTGACAGAGCTTGAGCAAATTTGCATAAAAAGAAAGGGCAAAATCAGCTGAGAGTCACATATTCTGGTACAGTAGCTCTAGCTACACTTAAATTACAGCTTAAGTAGCTCTATCAAGTATTAAACAAAACGGTTTTTGGGTTGTTGGGTTTTATTTATTTATTTATTTATTTATTTATTTACCTGTTGTGCAAATCATATAGTACATACCCCAATTTAATTCCATTTCAGTTGCAAAATGTAGAAAATGTCCATGGGGGGTGAATACTTGCGCAGAGCAACCTATACTATCGTTAATTGTCCGATGTATGATTTATAAGCATTGTGAGATGTTCCTGCAAAGCACTCAAGAGACAAAATCTACAGTTACATAAATGAGATCATGCTACCCGATCCCTGCTAGTCTTGACTCCTTGTTAGCATTTTAGGATGAAGTCAACTAGGACACAAGAATTGTATTGTATAGAGTAGAGTAGGAAAATATATACAGTATTTCTTTCTTCCAGGAGTTGGAAGGATCTAGTCGTCAGTTATTTCGCTAACAGCTGGATGTATTGTGTCTAATGTCTCCTGAGCGATAGATGGCATCTTCGAGCTAACCAAGCACACCTTAAAGTTGTTATTCTTTCCCAAATCCGCCTTTTCCTTCTCCTCAGGAACAAGAAGACACTCCAAAACCAGAACTAGTCAGACGGAGTCGATTTTTACGGAAGGTTTACCTCAGGAGTCAGCTTGAGGTCACTGACAGGAAACATCTCGAAAATTAAAACCCCGCCTGCATTACCCTCGACCTTGATTTCTGCCTTACCTGCTCTAGCCTGTTTACCTGATCGCCTAACCTCTGCCTGTCTCTGTTCTTGTCTTTGCCTTGCCCTCTGGATGATATCCTCTTCAATAAAAGCTCTCAACCGAAAGCGATTACATCCGTCCTAAACCCTCACCACATGGCCGTTTGTACAAAGCGAAGCTTAAGCGAGTCTACAAGCTGGTTAGCACGACGAAGTGACCACCTACTTCGCGTCCAGAGAGCGTGCCAGGATCTGCAGACAGCTCACCACACACCGAGCATCTTTACCTGAGAACATCAAATAAAAATTCATCCTGATGATAATAACTCAAACCCAGTCCGCACTGAGCTATCCTATATATAATTGGGGGGGGGGGGGGGGGTTTTATCAAGTTGTACATGTGACTAGCATTCAATACTATGCAAATTACGTCATAAAATATGTTTAACAACATGCACAATCCTGTCATCGTGGACATTTAAGAACACTTCAAATGAAAACCTTAAAAAACAACAACATGTTTTATTATCTTGAGTGTTTCTTGATACAAACGGGCTTATTTGTGCTTGTTTCGCATTTAATCGCAGTTTAGCTAGCTATCTGACGGGCGGGATATGTAGCTGAGGCATTACTTGTCTATCTATCTATCTATCTATGTCATATTCTGTAACGAATTAATGACCGTCCCGTGTGTGAAAAACCTTCCGTCCGTTTCGAGGCACCGACACTGGAGACTCCTTCCGTAGATGTTAAACAACCAAATCATCTCAATTTAAAATATGCGTTTAAAAATGAGGTGAAATACAGGCTGAAATACTGAAGTACCGTAGGAGAGTGAAAAATGAAGTGCGCGAGTATGATTCTCTTGTGCCAGCCTCTTACCGAACAGAGAAATCCTGCGTCTGGTGAGAGCTGCCAGCGTACAGAACAAACTGAGGAGGAAGAAAGAAAGAAAGTGTGGAAGAATGGGGGAGGGGGAGGGGGATGGGGGAGGAGATGGATGCAGGTTCAAACGCGTAATGACGGAGAAAGCCATGAGATGTAGGACATGAGAAGGAAGATGCAGATGTACTGTATGATCAGCCAAACACACACACACACACACACACACACTTATGTCTGTTATAAAAGTGGTTCATTACCTAGAAACCATCTCTCTCTCTTTATTGGAAGCGTGTGCGGTGCTGCTAAGAGAACACATCGCACTGGGCAGGAAGTAGAGATGATGGTTTTTAAAATAGTGATCAATTAGCGGTAACAAAACCTAAAAGGAGAAAGAGAGAAAGTGTGTGTGAGAGGTTTTATAACATTTAGCCATCATTAGAGCTGCGCACTATATCACGTTTATTATCATTACTGGAACATTGCAAATATGGCTTGGTGTGTGTGTGTATGTGCGTGTGTGCATGTATGCGTGGGCACACAGTGGCTTAGTGGTTAGCACGTTCGCCACACCTCCAGGGTCGGGGGTTCGATTCCCACCGTGGCCCTGTGTATGCGGAGTTTGCATGTTCTCCCCGTGCTGCAGGGGTTTCCTCCGGGTACTCTGGTTTCCTCCCCCAGCCCCCAGGCTCCGTAGTGTATGAATGGGGGTATGAGTTACTGCGCCCGGGGGCCATCTTCAGTTGTCTTGACTCTGTCTTGCCACTGGATCATGGTAGTCACTGGGAAGTGAGAGCGAGGCCGATGCTGCGCAAGTCTTCCTCACTTTAATCCAATTCACGCGCAAGTCGAATTCCAGTTTGTGTTCTCCATAATGGAGGCGGAAACGGAAAACTTCGGCGTTCGTCGAAATCGATGTGTGTGTGCCCGTATTTTTCGAATATTTTGTCCCTATTTTTAAAGCTATTAAAATCAAGGAAAAGATTTCTCTACATGCCACTGTGGTGTTTTTTTAGTTTACCCAAGAAGCCTGAAACTGAAATACGGAGTGGACTGCGTGTACAAACTTTGATGAAGAAACGCATCTGCTGCTCGTGACACATGTCTTCTGCTGTTCCCGGTTGCCCTCTAGCCTGAGCAACCTCTGGAAAGATACACACACACACACACACACACACACACACACACACACATAGGAACTTGTTTTACAGTCATTCCACGACCTTAAAAGTAACTATAAATGAATAAAAAGTACTTCATTACTCTTTAATCAATAAAAAGTCGTAATCATTGGGACTCTGCTGTGGTATAAAAGGAATAAAACGTGTTGTTATAGGAAAATGATCCTCTTATGATTCTTGTCCTATAACAGCATGACCCTAAGTGTTTTATTCCTTCCATATGAAAGTGTTTGGCTCGATGTCTTTTATGATAATATACATCTTTGTTTTTCCGCAGTCTCTTAGGAAAAACATGGTGTGCTCTTACGCTAAGTGTTGTTTTGCGTATCATTTTGCACTAGTTTCTATAGACGATGAAACATACAGAGGTCAGAGGTCAGGGTAGCAGGCTGTAGTATTACGTGTATTTCTCACCCAGCTCCAGCATCTTTTCCTGCACTTGTTCGGTACAGGAGAGCGCCTGCTGGAGGAGACGGTACGCAAAGCGGCCTGAGATAGAGGGACAATCGGACTCGGGAGGTTTTCTCTCTCTGGGAGACACAAATACACAACTTCACTTTTTACGTTTATTCATTTAGCAAATGCTTTTATCCGAGATTTTATTAGAGATAGACAGATAGACAGATAGGTAGATAGACAGCCAGACAGACAGACAGATAGATAGACAGATAGGTAGATAGACAGACAGATAGATAGATAGATAGACAGACAGACAGATAGATAGATAGATGGATAGATAGATAGACAGACACATAGATAGACAGACAGACAGATAGATAGATAGACAGACAGACAGACAGACAGATAGATAGATAGATAGATAGACAGACAGACAAACAGATAGATAGATAGATAGATAGACAGACAGATAGATAGATAGACCGATAGACAGACAGACAGATAGATAGAGAGATAGATAGATAGATAGACAGACGGATAGACAGACAGATAGATAGATAGAGAGATAGATAGACAGATAGAAAGACAGACAGATAGATAGATAGATATATTTTCTCTGATGGTGTTTGTACTGGTGTTGTTCGTGTTCAGTCTTCCGCCCTCACCTCCACACGGTGTATCCATTGATGTGGAAGAACTTCAGGACGTCCCGCGCTCTCTCTCGGATTCGGCTCTTCTCTCGGCCACTCAGAGAGTCATACGGCACCAGCAGTGCGTGACTGCCCCCTCCTGGACACACAACATTATTGCACTGTCAATATCATTACACACGAGGTCCAGACTTTAGTTGTTGTTTTTTTTTTTTTAACTAAAGCAATGTTGCCTGATTGTGAATACCTGCAGCAAGGACATTCACACAGATGACCATACTAGGGGGCATTTGGAATAGTGTAAGCACTGGATATATGATTAAAAACCTTTAGCTTGCAGTTCCTGGAGTTTCTTCTGGGCCCAGATGTTGTGGTAATTTTCCGCCAGTTGTTCCGCCATAGCCTGCAGTAAAGACAGAGTGAGTGAGAGAGAGAGAGAGAGAGATACTCCTCCATTTTTCTCTCTCTCTCTCTCTCTCACTGCATTCAATGAACTGAAAAACAAATTAGAAAACTGAACTGAACAGACTCACATACTGATCCCAGGTCAGCATGATGCTGCTGGTGTCTGCTGGTTTGGGACTGAACATGGAGGTTCCCTCAAATGACAGCTGCATGCAGGGAGGAAATAAACTGCATTTCATTCCAATCTATTACTTTAAACTGCATTCGAACTCAAAATATCAGCAATATCACACATTCTATAGTCTTCTATCGTCTCTTCAATCCATTTTGGTCATTTAAGGCTGCGTCCCAAACGGCAAACTAGTCTACTGAGTGTATGGTAAAATATCCGAACCTTACGACATACACACTGTACGATTTTTACATACTATTAAGTGTGCTGATTTTCAATTTGGTCTGCAACGACCATGATGATATGACCGATGGAATTATTATCAGTCTTTTTCTGAATTCCAGAAACTGCGCAGCTCCTGAACTAGCCAGTGAGGCTCGCCGTACTGATTTGGACTTAAAGTATTATAACGGAATGGCATCGTGTCGTGTTTGTCACGTATAGACGACGGCGAGCGTAAAGATATATTCCTGTGTCGGAAAACGTAAAGTTACGACTTTACCTCCGAGTGTTACAAAGCACTGACACTGGAGACTCCTTCCGTAAATGTTAAATAAACACCTCCTTAATAAGTACACTTATTTTTTTTTAATCAGTTTATATGGAGTGTCCATTACAGACGTACATGTGTAATCCGTCACTGCAGAAAGTACAACACGTTAGATCGAGCGCGTTAATATACGCTACTGTAGGAGCTCCTGTTATAGAGAGTGAATCTTCTGACCAATCAGATTCGAGAATTCAACAGCGCTGCGGTATGAACTGAAATGAATGAATATCATGAAGACTTTATAGAACTAAGTTGACGAGTTCCAGCATTAATGTTAAAATAGGTGTCAGGTTGCCAGGTCTGAGTAAAAATAAATAAATAAATAAATAAATAAATCGGCCCAAAGCTGTCGAAAGGTACCTGGCATTTAAGACAAACATTTGAGGAAATCTACGAGCTGTACATTTATGAGTCCATTAAAGGTACAAGTTTATAACTCATGTTGTTTTGGAACGATCCATTACCTGGCCAGACTGTGAGATCCTCCTGGAGAGGTGATGGAGGTCCCTCGTATCCCCCTCTTTCGACCGCTCGATGGTCCAGCCCAAGACCAGCATGCTTTTCACGGTCTCTTTAATGGCCGCTCTGTAGTTCTCTTTATCCTGAAACCCAGGAACATGAGAAAGAAAAATACTAGACACTTAAAAAAAACAAAAAACCAAGACAACAACATAATCAAACTGAACAGAAATGAGTGTGTGTGTGTTCGTGTGCATGTGTGTGTTACACACTCGTTCCGATAAGGCTCTGTAGGGCTTCAGGAGTGGGTGAACCTTAGAGCTCTCACACATCTGCTCTCCGTGAACCCAACCATTAGCAAACTGCGTACAAACAACATTAAACACGCAGAGTTCAACCTTCGATACAGAATAAAACCCATGCCGACATGCTGTTATAGGAAAACGATCAACGACACGGTGGCGCGATGAAGCGGAGCTCCTCCTCCCACCCTGAAGTTGATTATATTCCTATAACAGCATGCCCTGGTGACGTCTAGTCATCTAACACCACAGCAACGTATCCACCATGACCTTTTTCATTTAGGAAACAACAACCACCATTGTACTTTTAACACCAGGTTATAGTTCAGTGTATCTTACCTTCTCCAGTGACCACTTCTCGTGTGTGTGTTCTGCGTATTTATTCACCACATACTCCAATCCCTCAGGCACTGTTACACTGGGTGGAGGGCGGAGGGGGGCGGGGAGGGGGGCAGAAAAGAATCAACTTGAATTTGAACTTCTAGTAAGAGTTAACGTTGTGGAACATCTGTGCACGAAGTCATTTACCACTTGTTAGCACTTATATTATAGCAGCTACAGACTATTGTTCCTTCACCAGTGTCCCTTTAAAGACAAGAAATAAAAAAAACACAGCTTATGATGTCAACAAAGCACTGACACTGGAGACCCCTTCCATAAACGTTCAATAAACTCAATGGTTAAGACATTGGACTTCGGCCCAGAAGGTCATGAGTTCAAATCCCAGCACGACCAAGCTGCCACTGCTGGGCCCTTGAGCAAGTCCCTTAATCCTCAACTGCTCAGATGTATAAATGAGGTGAAGGTAAGTGGCTCTATATAACAGCGCCTTCCAAATGCCGTAAACCAAAACGAATAATTCGACACATATTCACTATATAGTATAATTAATACTGATTAAGTTCAAATCCTAGATTGTGTATTTAAGATAAATCCATGTGCGCTTACTCGGACGTGTCCAGAGGTTGAGGACAGAAGCGTCCCTCTGAGTCCAGGGAAGAGTGCGTGTCCAAGCCAGCTGTGCAGGTGAGGTCGACGTGATCAGGAGGAACAGCACCGGACACGGCAACCAGACATCCGACGGACGCCTCGGACGTCTCGGCGTCATACGTCTGGAGGAAAAAAATTTCAAACAGGAAACGATGCTCAACTTTATATATAGACATGTATGGTACTGTAGGATCGTCACATGCATGGTGTATATTACAGTTTTATATCAATATATCATTTACAGCGTTATCCTTTCATGTCTCAACGGGTAGCGATTCAACAAAAAACAAGCCATAGTATTTGGGATGTCGAAGACAGAATTATTGGCACCCTTTCATGCAAATAATGTGTGCAATGACTGATACTTCGAGACTAAATGTAGCAATGCTGCACAGTTTTTTTTTTATTATTTGTTTTCTGCAAATCAAAAAGTATTAGCACCCCTACAATTAATATTTGGTGACGTGTGACCTGGAGAAAAAGCAATACTGTGTGTCCATCGTGTTCCGTCTGAAGATTTCAGTTGTAGTTCCTCTCACTGATGTATGGTGACGTTCAGGTGTTGTAGTTTGTACTGTAAGTCATTCCAGACATTACTATTAAAACTTGAAAAATCACAAGGATCATCGTGTGGATCAGGTGGTAGAGCGGGTTGTCCGCTGATCGTAGGGTTGGCGGTTCGATTCCCGGCCCACGTGACTCCACACGTTCTTGGGCAGGACGCTGAACCCCAAGCGCCTTGCAAGGCAGCTCTGCTACCACTGGTGTGTGTGTGAATGGGTGAATGAGACGCAGCGTAAAGCGCTTTGCAGAACCGCTAATGTTAAAAAAGCGCCATATAAGTGCAGACCATTTTCCATTCGTTGGAAAGTCCTTCTTTTTACATTACTACAAAGAATCATTTTGTATTTGCGTGTATTTTCTTGGCTTGTACACAACGCTATTTATCTGTTTCGACGAAAAACATGATCCTCAAGCCTCCTGTCAAAGTTTAGAGCAGTTCCTAAAACAAACCTTTTTGGTCAATGCTCTGAAAACATGCCAAAACAGCTTCCTGCTGAGCTGAAGCTCCTCCTCTGAGGCGGAGCCAAACCCCCCACGTCCACCAGTCGTGCAGTAGTACTTCCAGTTCTGCTCATAATGATCGGTCAGAAGCTGTAGGCAAGAGAGTCACAAAATTAGGAAAAGTAAAGATGGAGTGTTCCTTACTGTAAATCAGTAACAATGAAGACCTTAAGTGGCATCTTGGTGCTCTCGGACAGCTGTGGGACGTCAACCGCGAGACTTCGCAGTAGGGGCTGCAACAGGGACGGCTTCAGTTTTCTATAATATGATATAAATACCCAAACTGACATGAAAATAGATCCATACACACGCTGACGTCAGGAGTCGAAGTGGTAAAATATGGCAATTCTCCACTCAAGTAAAAGTGCAATACTGATCTAAATCAATTCTCTCATAGAAGTAGAAGAACAGCTTCAAATTCTTCTCTCAATATAAAGTAGAAAAGTATAAACTTGTGCAGTTGAAAGTAAAGACACAAGAAAGATTCAGATAAGAAAGTCACACCACAAGAGAAAAGTTGCTGATGGTAAATTAGTGCCTTTTCCACCAAGTATCCGAGGAAGGTTTGAAAACGTTAGCTAAGGTTAACTAACAATAGCTTTATTCCTAATCTTTTAGACTAAAAAGAAGTCTGAGAATGAAACTAGAGGCCGTATTCAGAGTCAGAGACTTCAGTTCAAAAGTTATGACGGTATGAACACGTGTATGAAATGAAATATATCTGTAATAACAATAATAATAATAATAAAACACAATAAATCATGTGATTAAGTTGCTTTTCTGAGCTCTCCTCTCAAATTGTGCAAATTCCCTCCATCTAGTCCTCGGAGGTTGCCAGATTTCTTTTGAGTAGGCATATAAGCACTTTCATTTAATCCTGGAAAAAAAAAAAAAACACAGGGACAGAAAATGCTGACTGAAGAAGGTCAATTTTTTTAAAAAAGTAAGTGTCATTCATAATTTTATTAAGTTAAAAAAAAAAACGCGTTCCTCGAGATAATCATTACGATGCTGACTCATACTCATTCTCCCGGTCACGTTTATTAACGTCTCGATTCACCAGGACTCGAAGCCATCTGATGCTAAAACGTCTCCTTATGACTTTACAAACGTTCGATTTGAGAGAAATGTAGAAAGTGTGAGTGTTTTCTTTTGAAATGTAGGAAGCAAACGTCAAATTTACTAGGTGAAAGAAAAAAATCAAGTAAAACAAAAAAAAAAAAAACAGTATCACATGTAAATGTAAACAGTAAAAGTGCCACGTGGTTAAAGAAATGAGAAGCGGTACCTGACGTGGAACTAGCGTGACACAAGAACTCACCCACACACAGAGAGCAGGCAGGTCTGGATGGCATCGTGTTGGGCTTTGGTGAGGCTGCTGGCTTTAGAGAGACGGTAGAGTGCTTGTAGGAAGTCGTCCACCGTTCCTGTCCTAACGAGAGGAAGTCCACGTAGCAGCGACGAGCACTTACTTAACAATGGTAGCACGGACCCGCACAAGTAACGGTTCAGAGCCAACGCCATGTCCGTACTACCCAGTCCACTCTACAGAGCGATGGAGAAGGAAATAAAGATATCATCCCATATATTGTACGACACGCCACACTCGTTTTTTATAACCTCAATTTATAATATTGTGGCTTCAATAAATTGTGCGCACAATTATCTTTTGGTGCACGTTAGAAAACAATTCAAATGCAACCTGATAGAATGTGCTGGATCAAGTGCTATTTTATAAGCTCATGAATAATGAGCGTGGAAGCCGTTATTGCGAAATTAAACCAAAATTACAACTAGGACTATCCATCTCATTCATATATCATTGTATTTAGTCTTTGAGTGCTTTTATGGTACATCATATTGCATTTGTTAAGCTGAATTTCTAAAGAAAAGTAAAGTGTTCAAGTATTAAATAATCTAATCTTAGAAAGGTGTTTGGGGATGGGGGGGCTCACATTATCCATGCTAACGGCTGCTTGAAGATCTGGCAGGAAACCTTTCTCAAGGAGGTGGAGCAGAAAGTTCTGGTCCTGGACACCATAGACTCGGTCCAGAAACAGCACCATGGATGCCTTGTGATCTGGACAGAAGCACCTGGACATGTCCGGCTCCATCATGCAACCATCTGAAATAAACCAAAAAAGGACATCCTTTAATGAAGATTTGTCTTTGAAAAGTCGATAAATCTCTTCATCTGTGTTTAGTGTCTAGTTTAAAACGCATTGACTTTAATCGTAGGTGCTATTTGGGCCAATATTCAAACTTTAGCCTTTACATTCACGCACAGTGCAATCACATGGACCATTCTACCTGTCGCATATTCATTAAATCTTCTTCAATGTCAAATATTTCAATAACTCTCTAAGTTTAAGTGAATCCATGTTATGAAAAAAAAAAAAAAAAAAGAACATTTCACATCCAGCCCAACTGAAAAGCTTGGAACCTTCAGCTCTGACCAAATGAATCCAAAACGAACTCACTGATGGCATTGACTCATTGATTCACTGAATGTTAGAGGAGCAAATCTTGGTCCTGACCAAAATCTTGACCAGTTGCAATTACGACTTAAAACGTATAACTATAAAAAACCTGCTGGAGGAGAGTGGCCTTAATCTCTGTCTAGACCAATGGCCACCAAGTAGGTTATATACAAGCACTTTATACTACTCTATACAACTTACACAATTTATATGTACAGATAAACAGATTCATTCACCTGAGTGACTCATTTAAAAAGAATTGTTTGGAAATGAATGGAAATTAGACCCATTTACTGTTCGTAAATAGACCCGAGTAGCCTAGCAACCAGATGCTGCTCGGATTAACACCAGCTAAAATGTTATGCGCTTATTATTATGGATTAGCTAAAAGACATGGCGCATTATTCATTTAAACTAACACTTTCAAATGGTGTAGCTCTAGGAGATCCTTACGGCTTGGCATTGGTCCTGTCATTGGCTAAATGATGCTTATTGGTGGTCTAGCCTGCAATGGCCAGGCATATGCATATACATATTTCATAGAAACTCACAGCATTATACTAGAAATTTAAGGCATGCAAGTGTCTTGATGCTTACGGTTTTGTTTAAAACGCAATGTTTTTCAATTAAAATGTCTAGGACACACTGAAAGCGGAGGTGCTTCCCAAATAGATGCCATAATCTCATTTGTTAGCTGAACAAAGCTAGCTAAGAACGTGACCTATAGCTATCTAGCATTAGCTAACTGATTGATGGAGATTTTAGGCAAGCTACGTATGTTTTTAATCCGATATTATTAAGCTCCTCGGACCATTATCCTTCCGAATCGCCTGCAACCACAACCGTCCCCTGTTGGCTTGGAAATTTGTCCGACTCTGACACCCAGTGGCACAACGTGACATTTTAGAAAACATACCACTATAGTCTCCTGCTATGATTTCGCAACCAGGGTTGGTGAAAAGAAACTAATGGTGCACCTTTGTCCAGAAAAGGGAGCGGGAAAGGGATGCTGATGACTCCTTCCAGGTCGTTCACGGGGATCAGAGATCTCAAGATGGCCCTTATACGAACAGCCTCGCCTTTACCGGCCTCTATCAGCTATACACATAGACATATTTAATTGTAGTATTTCTTTTTCTATATTAACTGCGTTATTTCCATAACGACGATCACTCACGTGCAACTCTGGAGCGCAGCGGCCCAGCAGGTCTATAAGAGCGGAGTAAAAGGTCATGATGGCGTGTCCCATGTGGATGACATTATCATCTTCATCACCAAGAGTGTCGCTGAATGATCGAGGAACAAATAAAAACAGTTTGTCGGACAATTAACAAAAAAACATATGCCGAACGAAAGAGAGCAAACAGTGTAACTAACAGTGTGCTACTGGACTGATAGGCTTTAGAAAAGCACTCTCCACTCTCCTCTTCTGAGATCTTGATGGCATCCTCCATGGTTGCTAAGAGACCGTTTCCTCCCTCTACTCGGAGGGCGGGGCCAAAGCATTCGGGGCGGCGAATCAGGAGCCGGACAACGACATATGCGTTCTCTTCCACACTTTCACCTGCGCAAGGGTAGCATGTCTATTAATGGTCCGTTAAAGCTGAGAGGATCGCGGTTAAAAAAAACAACAAAAAAACGATTGTGACCATTCTCTCACCGTTGCAGAAGACAGCAAAGCGCAGTAAGTCCAGGTATCGCTCGCCCTCGACAGGATTCCAGCCGATGTCTGCGTATCCTTTAGAGAGCAGCAGTGTACAACTCTGCAAACCGCAGCCTGCCAAATACTGCACCACCTACAGGAACACAGCAGTTGGTTAAATATCGTTTAAGCACATGTGGCATGGTGTGTGAGTAATTCAACAATAGATTTGTAGTACATGCCAAGAACCACTGGGGTGGAGCTTGTTGTACTGAATATACTTCCTACACATCATTTTATAAAATGTAGCCAGACCGATAAATAATGTATGAGAGGAGACAGTAAACACCAGTGGTCCTGACCTTCTCCAGGTCTGGCTCTGTGAGCGCTAATGCCAGCTCGTAGTTGTCCATCACAGAAGCCGCAGCCACATCCAGAGGAGTTGAGCCTCGCATGGAGGGAGATGCTGAGGAGACGTCAGTGTTAAACTTCTCTCATTACAACTAAATTGTGATTGCGTAAATATTCTCTCATATTGCTGTAAAGCCCCGAAATGAGTTCTGGTGCAACCAGTTGCCATCAGATGCCGCATAATTAGTTGAGTGTAGCTGAAAGTGTCACATGATCTTAATATAAATACACCTGTTCCTGGAAGACACCAAGGGTAATTCTCAACATGATGCTACCACCACCACCATGCTTCACTGCAGGGAGAGTGTTCTCAGGCTGATAAGCAGTAGTAGGATGTTGTTCAGACCCCCCAAAGGTTCAGAAACAACCCTGATAAACATTTACTATATTCATTTAGGAAACAATGTTAAGGAAACAATTTTCTTCTACTTTAACGATGGTTTAACCGAATGCCGAACGATTTACTTGGCTCAAGAGTAACAACTAATGAATTAGCTCCACGCTAACCGCGTGCCTCAAAACACGTAACACCCCTTTAGTTTAGGTTTAGTTTATTATCATAAGTGATTGTATTACTGTATGTCGTGTTAACAACGATAATGTATACCATAGGGTACATAAATACGTTTAAACCCATGTAATCATGGAGACTCGTCAGTAGCATTAGCATGGTGCTAGGCGAACATACCAAGTCCGACGCTGCTGTGGTCCAATAGGTAGCTCAGGTGATCAAACATGGCTTTCTGGTTGTGGCGGCTGATTCGACAAAAATAACACAGGAAACGGCAGCAGTGGGCCACCATCTTTGGAAACCTGATTTCCTTATGGGGAGAGAACTTTTTTCTTCAATGAGATTACATTACGTAACCAATGTGAACATTTACATAGTTCCTGAAAGAGGTCTATGTCTTAGTTTAAAATGAATGCTACATTTACTGAAAAAAACATGTCTGTACATGGAAATGCACGGCTACCTTGGATTCTCTGGTGCCCAGGACATTAACCATCACCTCCATGACAGTCTCGTGCATACCCAGTGCCCTCATCAGGTTCGGGTGCTGGTAGAACACTTTATTTTTCATGATATCACTACAGAGAAAAGAATATTGGTTCCAAGGGGAGGCTTAGTCTGGGTCTCATTAACTTCTTTGACATCACATGTCTCTTACCCAAGTCCTCGGATCATGAGTTCCTCTTCTTCTATGCCCATTCTAGCTGTGAGTAGTGAGCGGATCCGTCCAAGTGCCTCCTGCAGGCCAAGCGTGTCCTCTACCGAGTTTTGCGTGATGCAGTAGGCTTTTTGTAACGGGGCGGCCATTTTGCCAGACAGGCCGGCGTACTGGTAACGTAGGAGTCCAAAGGCGGCCCGTACCAGAACCGGGTCTTCCAGCGGTCCCTCGTGAGTCCAACGCATCACAGTATCTGAGATCAGCCACTGTAGAGAAACTGGGGATAGAAATAGAGAGAATGGGATTGAGAAAAGGGATCAAAAGAAATCGCATAGCACTAACAACCATGAACCCCCTCACTATAACAATTCATAACATTTTCATCATCTGGATCATACTTACACCTCTTCGACCTTCCTATTAAAATTTCCATGCCATTAAACTAGTCTTGTTATTTTGAATTTCCTACCAGGTTTAGCCACAACATCCTTTTCAACCACACCAGACATCCTCCTCTTTAGACGAGACATTTTGTCCACCAGGTCTCTTAATCGATTCCGGATAGGCTGACTCTCATCATCTTCAGCACCCAAGTTTTCATCAGTTTCAACTCCTGTTAAGTACAAAAATAAAGACTCATGTTTAGGTCAAAATGATCCAGTTTAATTTGTACATCATGATCGAAGTAAACAAAACAAACAGGATGAAATATTTCCATGCTAAATATTATTGGCTGTTGTCAGTTACCACAATTACTTCTGAGATCCAGATGGAAATCCCAGAGCAACTCTCTAATCTTCTCAGGGCAGGGGCAATCCTGCTCCATGTCTCGGAAGTTAAGCAACAGGTTCATCTGAAGGATTAGGACAGTATTCAGAGTTAAATTTTTATTGGATGAATTGCTTTAAAGCCTCTGGTAGAGAACTGAAATTATTCTGACCCACTTCTATAGGATCTTTAGAGATAATTTTGTTGTGAATAGAACTGATTCCACTCTGAAAGAAACTCTGTACTGTTACTATACATGATCTTTGACTGTGGACTTTTCTAGGTTACCTGTTCTTGAGGTGGAGAGCGAAACTCCTTGGTCTTGCGAGCAGTGAGAGCAGCAGACATGTTGAGTGCCTCCATGACATTCATGTAGCGAGAGCGCTGGTTGCCCTGGAGACGACCCACAAGGTCAGCAGACAAGGTCATTATGGCCTCGACCCTGTGACGCACCTCACAGTCACACAGATACTGTAGCAGGTGACACAACTATGAGAAAGTGGAGACAGAAAAGCACAAATAAATAAATAAATAAACATTTAAAAACTCCTGAATAACTTAGAAAAATGGAATGGCGTGAACTTTTAGCAATCCAGTGATTGTATCGGTGATCATACCTGAGCTACACTGAACACTTACAATATTGGCAAAATTATTATTATAGTCTTGCGTACCTGTAGTTTAACTGCTTCTGGTAGCTTCATCTGTAACAAAGTCTTTTGTTCAGGAAGGGCTCTTCCTTCTTTCTCCTTCCCCAGTATCTCGTAATAATTCTCTCCATCTCCATCTATTAATTCTCCTGCATTATTTTCCCTCATGTAAACAGAGGGAAGGATGAAGGAAAGCAGACGCCGTAGATCTGAGTGATGATATACACCCATGAGTAGGAGTGTGTGGAGGAGTTGGAGAAGAGGAACAAGCATTAGCTCTATGCTGCCTCCTACAGGGTCTCTTATACTCTTCCCTACTGAGTGCACTGCCTCCTCCAACATGGCTGTCATTACAGCTTTCAGCATATCCATTGGGAATTCAGGACTATATTGACAGGAACCCTGCTCAGATCTATTGGACCTGTTATCAAAACTGTTGCCGCTAGCTCTAACAAAACAAGGTGAGCTGAAGTGCATTCTCGGTTGCAGAGAGGTGCTGGTGTTACTGCCTGGGAGTCTATGTTGCTTTCTGTTGTTTTGAGAACGTGTACTAGTCCGCATGGCGTCAGTCATGGGCACAATATACTCGTGGATGGTAGCCTGCCTGGCACTGCTATGGACACTGAGGTGGGCAGTCATTAATAGGTCATAGAAACCAGCTCGCAGATTTCCAGGCATTCTAGAACAGCGCAACGCAAACAGAAGCTGTGACTGGTCGATGTGGCTGCACAAGGCGTGGCTTACGGGTATGTTTCCATGGGCACAGAGGGCGGAATAGAGACGGAGAGTGTGGTCATGGAACTTGAGCAGGTTGTCCAATTCAGAGAGTTCGAGAATGTCGATGCTCCTGGGACAAGAACAAAACAGGAAGGTTCCATTGAAAACAGTAATATACTATTATTTAGAACTATTATTACAACTACAGCTAAAAACTATTTTGCATGACACTGGATGAATTTCAAATGAATAATCAACTAATTTGCTGGATTGACAATATAGAACCTGATCTGAAAACGTCCTAGCAGTATATCGTCGGCATAGGTGTGAAGTTTAATTCCATATACCATATACAAAGAAAACAAAAAGGGGCCAAGTACTGACCCTTAAGGAACACCATAAAAATGTTGTGCCTTTTTGGGACCTGGTCATCCAACCTAAAAACATCCTGTCTTTTACACCACTTGGTGATCTAGTCAATGGTACAGAAATTTACCTACAAATCAGATAGCCACAAAACATTGTAAAAACATGATTGCTGTTCCCACACAGCCTGCCCTCTGACCTGTCCTCCTCAGGGATGTGCAGGGTCATGACCTGTAGACTGTCTGCGCACTGTGCCCTCCAGCCATGCCTCTCCTCAAGCCGTATCAGCTCTACCTGCGGGGCATGTTCGGGGAGCCGTGTCCACCTCATGGGTATCAGG
Source organism: Ictalurus furcatus (assembly GCF_023375685.1). Classification (NCBI taxonomy): domain Eukaryota; kingdom Metazoa; phylum Chordata; class Actinopteri; order Siluriformes; family Ictaluridae; genus Ictalurus; species Ictalurus furcatus. The sequence continues at coordinate 27,916,221 of NC_071263.1, forward strand.
GATTGGACAGTAAGCCTGGGATGACACTGAGGCTCCATGTTTTTCCTTTCGCTCCGAAACAAACCAGCAGACAGTGGCAACGCACCCTACAGGGAGAGTATTGGTTCTAATTTTAAAAGAATTGTACAGGATGGTAGTGTTTGAACTCCTCAACTTTCCAATAAATGACAATAGTGTGAAACTTTGTCACTTCCAGGTCGGTTGAATTGCCAGTTTTATTCCAGGAAACATAAGCATTTTACAAAGTGTGGATTTTTTCTTTTCTGGCAGCCTTTTGACCATTGTTAAAAGTCCTATACAAGTAAAATTTTATTTTATTTTACCCAAAGGACAAGCCAAAATGCCTTAACTACAGTATTTGGGTGTATATAGATATATAGATAGTATCTAGATAGCTTATCAGACTAAAGGCTTACCTTAATTCGTCCAAGATCAAACTGGAAGACATCAGAACTGGTGGCTTTGGCAAAAACTGCTGGGAACAGTTTAGTGCCTGGTTCCACCTAAAGAAGTAAAGAAAACACCCCGTTTAATTACATATATAAAAATGAGAAGAATACATAATCATGGTAGGTAGTATAGCCTGAAAGTCTCAGACTAAGCTCAAGGGCAAATTATAGCAACAAGAACAAGTCATGGCAAGAACTATTGGAGTAGTTACCTGATAGAAGATTCCCATCTCCTTTCCATTAGCAGTAAAGGTAAGAAATCCAGTCGCAGTGTCAACCAAACAGCCTATCTCCAGCCTTATGCTACTTTGGCTGTGGGAGAGACTACTGCCCTCTCCAGCACACACCATGTAACTGCAACTGCACTTGATACTTTTGGGAAAACAAACAGATTCACATCAAAACAACCTGGCACACTACATAATTTCTGTTACATTCGCTTGGGAGGATATGTTATGATAGACACAGTGATGACGTCATTAACCTCTTAAGAACTTTTCCCCATTGGTCCCCAAGTGTGACAGACACACTACACACTCTCTCCGGGTCAAAGGTTCGATCATCAGAGTGGAAGTTTGAAGTCACCCATCCAACCCAGACACAGGATGGATCCTGCCCATGTAGGATCTTCACAGAATAGTAGTACTGCAGAAGAAATAAAAATAAAGAAAGACCAGAAGACAAAAATAAGAAACTGACAATGTCTGAACCATATATAACCCCAATTCTGAAAAAGTTGGGACAGTATGGAAAATGCAAAAAAAAAAAAAGAAAAAGAAGAATCTAAAAATTCAGTTCACCCTATACTATATTGAAAACACATTATTAACACGTTATTTTAACACATATACACTCATTTCAAATCTGATGACTGCAACACACTCAAAAAAAGTTGGGACAGTCGACTGTTTACCGCTGTGTAACATCAGCTTTTCTTTTAAGAACACTTATTAAGTGTTTGGATGCCGATTGAAGACACCGGTTGGTTAAGTTTAGCAAGTGGAATTTTCCCACATTCGTCCATTATGCATTTCTTCAGCTGCGCAGCTGTACGGGGTCTTCGTTGCCTTATTTTGTGCTTCATTACGCGCCACACGTTCTAAATCGTAGACGGGTCAGGACTGCAGGCAGGCCATGCTAGTACCTGCACTCTCTGCTTACACAACCATGCGCTTGTAATCCGGGCAGAATGTGGTTTGGCGTTGTCCTGCTCTGGATATCAGCGTATGTTGCTCCAAAATGTGTACATGTCTTTCTGCATTAATGCTGCCCTCAGAGATGTGCGAGTTACCCATGCCATGGGCACGGACACGCCCCCATACCATGACAGATGCTAGCTTTTAGACCTGACGCTGATAACAGCTTGGATGGTCCTTTTCCTCTTTGGCCCGGAGAACACGACGGCTGTTTTGTCCAAAAACTATTTGAAATGTCGACTCGTCAAACCACAAAACACAATTTCACTGTGCTACTGTCAGCGGCCCAGAGAAGTCATCGGAGCTTCTGGACAGTGTTGATGTACGGCTTCTGCTTTGCGTAGTAAAGCCTTAACTTGCATCTGTGGATGCAGCGGCGAATGGTGTTTAGTGACAAAGGTTTACCAAAGTATTCCCGAGCTCATGTCAGGACCTCCATTACAGACTCATGACGGTTTTTAAGACAGTGACGTCTGAGGGATCGGAGATCACGCACATTCAGAAGTGGTTTTCGGCCTTGCCCTTTATGCACCGAGATTTGACTGGATTCCTTGAATGTTTTAATTATACTGCGCACTGTAGAAGGTGAAATGCCCAAAATCCTACCAATGTGTCTTTGGGGAATGTTGTTCTCAAAGTTGGATTATTCACTGACTCATCTGTTGGCAGATTGTTGAGTCTTGACCCGTCCTTGCTCTTGAAGGACTAGGCCTTTTTTGGAGGCTTCTATGATATATACTACGATTAGACAATTGCCTCACCTGTTTCACATCACCTTCTTATTTCAACTTCTCACATTGCTATAAGTCCTAAATTCCCCCGTCCCAACTTTTTTGAACATGCTGTATGCGTCAATTTCAAAATAAACATTTATCTTCAAAAAAACTATGCAGTTGATAGATAAAACATCAAATTCCTCATCTTTATACGTTTTTTGTTTAAGTCAAAGTACAAATCATTTACAAGCATTTTCGATACTGTCCCAACTTTTTTGGAATTGGGGTTGTATTTAAAGGTTTTTAGTCTCTAACCTTAGTGCAGTTGGCAAATTGGTTAGCGCTGTCCCTCTCAATCGCTAGCACCTCCTCCAGCAGCCGGGCTGAAGAGCCACTAGTGTTCAATCCTGGTTTCTTCTTCAAAAGAAACCTATAAAGCACCAAACTCTGAGCCAAAAAGCAAATCCGAGAACATGATACTAAACCAAATCACCTATCTTAAAGAAACTAGTGCTGGAACCCTTGTTGTTCATTTTGTTTGATAGATAGTTATATCTTTGATAGCTTTCTAAAACAAGTGTTCTTGCTAGTCCCATATTGAGTACTTTTTGCATGCAATGGCATGGGCAATTTTGAGTCCAATCATCTTACTAATTTCTTTACAGAATAAGCTAAAGTGGTCACTGGTTTTATTTAAACTTGTTGTATGAGGTTTACTACAAACGTATGGCCCTCACAAGCCCTTTTTGAGAAAGACTACAATGGATTACAGTGAACTGACCTTTGCTTAAGTCTGGAAGTCTTTTCTTGGGCATGATCCTTATGGTTGTTTAGTTCATCTCTAGTTCCTGTGTGTCTGTGGGCCGACTTCATCAGCATTTCAAAGTCAGAGTCCACCTCCCCTTCTTCTGGTTCCTTAATGTGGCAGGCTACACTGCTAGCTGGAGGTACTGTGCCATCTACAGGATTGGTGAATACTTGTACACACTCTATGGGCAAGCTCAGGCGATAGAACTCAACATCAGTGCTGAGATTGTCGGGTAATCCCACTGACCGCTGGGTGACCTTCAGAGCTGGAAGGTGACCAACCGTCCCATCAATGTAACTAACCTGGGAGTACAATTAAACAAAGGTTACATCATTAGCTATTACACACTGTTTGACTTTTTTCTAGTAGTTTTCATAGTAGTGGTAGTTTAATACAGTATATATTAGATATTATTATTATATTATAAGATATTAGATTTTGAGGGGCATGGTGGCTTAGGGTTGGGGATTTGACTCCCACCTCTGCCCTGTGTGCATGGAGTTTGCATGCTCTCCCTGTGCTTTGAGGGTTTCTTCCAGGTATTCTAGTTTCCTCCCCAAATCCAAAGGCATGCATTGTAGCCTGAATGGCATTTTCCAAAATTGTCCATAGTGTGTGAATGTGTGTGCGATTGTGCCCAGTGATGGGCTGGCCCCCTGTCGAGGGGGTCCCCCGCCTCATGCCCAGAGTTCCCTGGAATAGGCTCCAGGCTCCTTTGTAGGATAAGCGGTACAGAAAATGGATGGATAGATATTAGATATTTTTGTTAGTCCTTATGTCTCTTCTTTATGTGTGAATTATTTTTTACTGCTGGCAAACCCTTAGAACCCTAGTCTTTTTTGAGATATTTTTACTTATTTTATTACTAGCTTTCTAAAATTGTATCTGTACGTAAAGGTCATATATACCCAGGGGCAGCTGGTATAAACGGGCTGGTATAAATTATCTTACCACGGTACTATCAACTCCCAAAGGAGGATTTTTTGGTTGACTCAGAGACCAGATGGGCTCAAGATCACCAAATGTGCCATGGGAACTTCAGTTGTTTGTCTAGGCCCACTGTGAGCTGTGAGTCTTGCACAATTGCTAGTATGCCTGATTGCATTCGGTGTCTTGATCCTGGCTGCTCTCCAGCTTTCACAAATCTGATCATCAGGGTAGGGGTGCACGTTCACTTCCTGCTGCTGCCATTGGCCAGGCTGATGGTTTATGCTATAGCTTTCAGTACCTGGTCATGGTGCCTGTGGTACCATCTCTCTCCAAGGGCTTTTAGGCTGCAGCTCAGGATGTGTTCCAGAGTTCCTCTCCTGGACTACAGTGGACAATCTGGTGACTCCACTTTACCCTAACTGAAGAGGTTTGATGGGCTAGGCAGGATGTTGTACACTGTTTAAACACAGAAATTGATGCACTGTGGTTCTGCTTGCCATAGATCCGCCCATGTAACCTTCCTGTCCATGGCCTGCACCCACCTCATTTAGGCTCCTTGCTGTTTCATTCCCATAGACCTGTTTTACCGCTTTTCATCTACACCTCATCCTTGATCAGTCTGCATCTCTTCCTTCCTTTAGCTGTTTCATAATGGGGAGTTGAGAATTTTCCAAGTCCAGCCCTTCCTCTAATCACTAATCCTACTAGGTCATTGTAGTGCAGCATGGCCTTCTCTGCTCTCCTTTTCCTGCTCATTTTGACCACCACACCATCTTGGGTCATGGAGTCACTGAAGTTTTTGTACATCATTACTTCTCTTGCCAGAGAAACCTTGAATTCCTCTTCTAGCAACTCCAAGGGATGCTGTAGTTTGGTGTTATTCCCTTTAGAGGGCAATGCTGCTAAGACTCCTGGGCTACCACCTTGCCTGGTACATTGTCCTTGGTCATGGCTATCTGGACCACCTTGTGGGGGATGGATTCATATGCAGTGGTCAGTTAGAGCCAGAGCACTGACTCTCTCTTGTTCTCTTATGCTTCCCTAATCAGCTGGGTTGCCACTTATGAACGTTCCAGACAGCCAGGTACTCTTGGGACACCTTATTGAAGTGCTATGTAGCTGTTGTCAGTGAGGAACTCCATCAGCCTCCTCACTACCCAGCAAAAGAAGATCTTTTCATTCCATGCTAAGCAATGAGATGATCCTGAACTGGTCAATTGCTTGCTCTTTGGAGAAGATCCCAGACTACTAATACTATAGTATGCCCATGCTAATCACTGAAACTTTGCTGAAACTGAAACCAAGTAGACCATGTACAAGAATGTCTGCCAACTGAGTTTCACAAATTCTATGGTCTAACCATTAAGGTCACTTTATTTACCTGTAAGCGGGGATGGTCCTCTGGTATTTGTACAAATAAGGGCTCTCTCCAGCTCATCCAGAGAGGTGGATCTTTGCTCATGTTCAGTGCAAAAGGCTGGTAGCCCTCCTGAAGCCCACACACACTGAAGTATTTCAGTGAGTTGACCTGCTGGCCTAAATTCAACTGTCCCACCTGATTCACACCCAAAACACACACAGGAACAAAGCCTGGGGTACAGAAGATCATACAAATTAAAATGTAAACAAATATAAACAAATCAAAATGAAAGTCATTTATGCAACAGCCATATTACAATGTAATAGCCAAGTTACTACTATGTAATTATCTGGGGGAAAAATTCATACTCAAGCGGTGCCATACACAATGTTATTATTAGTAGTAACAAGTGTATTACATTGCAGTAGACTTGTAATAACATGTAATAACGTGTTAAATTGGCATAGACGTAAAACCATATATTATTGTAGAAAAACTCACCACCAGTTGCACTGAACCCTTTGGAAGCAATTTCAGAGCCATAAGTGTTCAGCTGCAGCTCTCCGTTTAAAGTGACCATCATGGTTCTCCGAGTCAAATCCAACAAACAGCCAATCACATCCCCCTTCTGCCAAACATGACCAAATGGGGCAGTGCTCCCATGCCACCACTGACCCTACACAAATGAGACCAACAGACCAACAGCATTATTCCTAGAATTGCCTTTAAACTGAAAATCATTTTGGCAAATTGGATGGAAAGCAGTTGTGCTACCAAATAAACTGAAATGATAAAGCATTTAATGGCGAATTGTTCAATCCGAATTGTCCCTATATACGCACAGGGAATAGACAAAGGTCAAATAGATACCTTTGAGCCATCAAACACGTAGGCCTGCTCGTCTGACCACAACTCCATATCTGCTTGACATCCCACTCGAGCCCATCCCACTCTCATCTCTCCAGCAGTGACTGCCTCAAGCTCAAAATACCATTTCCCATCATGCACTGCGAACGTGTGCTCCACACGGAATATCCGAACCCTCTCCTCACTCGCAGCCTTCACGTCAGGGCCCAGGGCTAGAAATAAAGACGTCGTGTCAAATTAGTAGTGCTTTGGAATCGAGTTCACACTTCCTGTTTGTATACACTTCCTGTTTGTTCAGACTTCCTGTTTGTATCTTAATGATTGTAGACACCTAATTACCTGTAATTGTTCTTGTTCTGTCACATCAGACTGTGTGTTTTTAATCTCGTTTTTGCAGTGTTCTTCTCATTTTCTAGTTTCCGGCTCAGAATTACGGTTAGAATAGGATTAGCATGTCAGACTAAAGTGGACTATCAAAACTAATCAGACTGCTTATGTTAAATAGCTTAGAATTAAGATTCGAAGGATAATCTCATGCCCTGCGATGAATTGGCACCCTGTCCAGGGTGTACCCGGTCTTGTGCCCGATGCTCCCTGGGATAGGCTCCAGGTTCTCCATGACCCTGAAAAAAGGATAAGCAGTATAGAAGATGGATGGATGGATGGATGGATGGATAATCTCATGGTTTACTGCTGTCTTCTGCAGAGTATCTACAGAGGGAAGACGAATGCACCAAGAGATTCCCGGGCAAGAACGGCTGTGGCATTTCCACTAATCAAACTTGTTATCTTCTAGTGATGAGGTGACGTACCTGGTAATACTAATATTAGCTTCTGACTGTGCTAACCTACCAGATGTTATTCTTTTTGTTTATTATTATGTGCTAATAACTCACACTGCCATTCCTCTGATGCTTCTACAGAGTATCCAAAACCAAGCAGGGTTCCTAACACATCCCTCGCTGACTCTTTTGCACATTGTCTGCTTCTCTCATCCAACAGAGAGAACGGCACCAGATGAGGGCTCCTCTTCCCCTTAATGTCCTGAAACATGAAATGATACTATTTCTCATTCGAATCAAATCATTTTCAACAACAAAAAGTGTTCTTACTGATTGAAAACCGTAGGGAGGATGATGGATAATACATAGAGCAGAAGGCTGTAATGAACAGTGAAGTGATATTAAATACGCATGAATATCCGAATAACAGTACAATCAAGCCAAACTAACAAACGGGGCCTTGTAAACAAACAAAAGTCTCAAATAGATTAGGATACAGTGGCGTTCACTAATATTGGCACCCGTGTATGGTAAATATGTGCAAAGAAGGCTGTGAAAAATTGTCTTTATTGTTTAACTTTTTTTGATCTTTTGTTTAAAAAAAAAAAATCACAAAAATACTCTGCTCTCATGGATATCAAACAATTGCAAACAAAACACAGGTTTATAAAAAAATATCTTTGTTAAATATAAGTGTGCAACAATTATTGGCGCCCCTATGAATTCATATGAGAAAAATACATTTGAAGTATATTCCCATTGGTATTTTACATTTATTTAGTACACCTGGGTGACTAGGAATAGAAAATTGTTCAACCATGACATTCTGTTTGACAGGGGTATAAATATGAGGTAACACACCGGCCAAATTCCCTTAGTCGTTCATAATAGTGGGTAAGAGCAGGGAATATAGCTGTGATGTGCGGCAAAAGGTTGTTGAGCTTCACACAATGGGAAGTGTCTATAAGAAAATAGCACAAGCAATGAAAATACCCATTTCCACCATCAGGGCAATAATTAAGAAGTTCCAATCAACTGGAAATGTTATGAATCGACCTGGAATTGGACGTGTGACTATATCGTCTCAACGCACTGTGAAGAGGACGGTTCGAGTGGCCAAAAAATCTCCAAGGATCACAGCTGGAGAATTGCAGAAGTTAGTTGTGTCTTCAGGTCAGAAAGTTTGCAGTTGTTTGATATCCAAGAGAGCAGAGTATTTTGGTGAATTTTTTTAACAAAAGATCAAAAGGTGAAACAATAAAGACAATTTTTCACAGGCTTTTTTTTGCTCATATTTACCAAGGGTGCCAATATTAGTGGAGGGCACTGCATGTTAAGTTAATAACAAGGCCAGAGATATACGAGAGCAAGAGAGAACAAAACTGAAAAAAGGCAACACGGCTACTAATATCAATAGGTAGAACAAACGCGAGATAGCATATTATGCTAAATGCGAGAAGCAAAATGCTAAGCTAATGACATAACTTTAATGACTTTAATTCGAGGCATGATTTTATGCATTGTGCTGCTGCCATAAAACAGTTGTTTTGGGAGGCTTTAAACAAAAATGTATATACACACGATGTATTACACACAAACACACACACACACACGCACACACAATATACTGTTCATATTGCGTTTCTATGACTAAATGGCATTTCCTGGTGAGATTATTTCCTGCACACACAGTTCCATATGTCCGTTAGTGTGGTAACTCCACCTGCTGTGGTGCGTAGCTCCAGCCCTGCCTGATGTGCTCTCTGGCCCAGATGTTGTGCTCGTTCTCAGCCAGCGCTTCCACCAGAGCTTCCTGAGCAGCGCTTAGAGAAACTCCGGACTGATCCACCGGAGCCGGCATGTAACCGTTCCACAGTTCATGCCTGCACAGGTGAAAGATTTCGGGTTTGGATCTGAGGTCTGATCTGACGGTCTGCTGAGACCTGCCTTTCTCTGATTAACAGTCATACTGTATACTGTTCATTCTCCACAATGTTCTCTACATTACACTGGCCTTCAGGTCTTTCTCCTTCTACTCCTGGTGGACAAATCATACATTCATTAGCTAGCCTACTGGCCAAGGGTTCTTTCTTTCTTTCTTTCTTTCTTTCTCCCTTGTTTCTTTGTTTTCTTTCTTTAGTTTGTGTCTTTGAATTGCCTTTTCTTTCTGTCTTTCTTTCTGCCTTGTTTCTTTCTTGTCTTTCTTTAGTTTGTCTGTTAATTGCCTTTTCTTTCTTTCTTTCTTTCTTTCTTTCATGTTTTGTTTTTATCTTTCTTTCTGCCTTGTTTCTTTGTACCCTTTCTTTAGTTTGTCTTTCAATTGTCTTTTCTTTCATTCATTCGTTCATTATTTCATTCTTTCTTTCTATCTTTCTTTCTGCCTTGTTTCTTTTTCTTTCTTTAGTTTGTGTCTTTGAATTGCCTTTTTTTTATTTATTTATTTATTTATTTATTTATTTATTTGGTTTGTCTTTGTTTCCTTTATTTAATTCTTTCTGTTTTCTTCGTATTTTTATTTACTTTTTTCTTTCTTCCTTCCTTCATTCCTTCTTTTTTGTGCTAATTGCCTATTCTTGTTTGAGACGTACTTGTTTGAGAGCCGGGCGTACTTGACCTTCTCCTCTGCGTGGTCATCAGACAGTCCGATACGAGCTCCGAGAGCCAACAGAGACCTGGAGAAAGATGTGAAAAAGGATCAAAAGTAGGAAACATCTCAAGACTGAAGAGTTTGAGTCATAAGGACTGGGAATAACTGTCCCCTGAATATATCCCCATATGTCCATCATTTTAAGTAGAGATCAACGTGTAAAAACACGTATAAAGGTGTTATTAAACGTCTGCGCTCTTCTGTCACGACACTACATCTGCCATGCTTCTCTTCTGAATAATGAAACTCTTCCATGTGACATGTCTTATTAGGGAAACGTTTGACTCTGATAGGTTGGCCAGGAGTCTCAAACAACCAATCAGTGGACGTTGCCTTCATTTTTGAATAAATCCATTCTTCTTATTATGCAGGAAGAGCAGTACCTCAGGGTGTGTTCAGCGGCCTGGAGGTTGCTGCGTTTCTCCTGATCTGGAAGTTTGGAAAACTCCACCAGTCCAGGGTGAACCTGTTTACTGTCATCCCTCACCTTCACAACACACACAACACACACACACACACACACACACATACAGACTGTTTTTATACTGCGTACTGATCTATTCTGTGTAATTATCCAATCAATCTGAATGTAGTTAAAGGAGTTCCCACAGTGTATACGACATTCAGTGTATCCCTCGTTCATTTGTAAGAAATAATCTTGGGGGAGGGGGAGGGGGCGGGACTAAATTTTTAAATAAGAGCCACTTATATAGCCAAAGAACAAGCACTAACAATGACTAACAGTCTCTCTATCTTTTTTTCTTTCTTTCTTTCTTTAGTTTTTATATTGCCACTGTCACTATGGTTACCATGTAGCGAGTCGAGTGATTTTTCACCTGCCTGTGTGCAAAAAAAAAAAAATTTAATGGTGCTGTTGTGTTCTTTCTTTCTTTTTCTTTCATTTATTTATTTATTTATTTATTTATTTGTCGATCCTTTCTTCCTTTCTTTAGTCTTGTGTTTGTCTTCTTTTTCTTTCTTTCTTTGTCTTTATTTCCGTCTTTTTTTTCCCTGCCACTATGGTTACCATGTCGCGAGTCGAGTGATTTATCACCTGCGTGTGTGTATAAAAAAACAATGGTGCTGTTGTGTTCTTTCTTTCTTTTCTATCTTTCTTTCAATTATTTTTTACTTTTAAATATTTCCTCGATTGTTTCTCTTTTTTTTTCTTTCTTTGTTTTTCTTTTTTCGTGTCTGTCCTTTCTTCCTTTCTGTTATCTTGTGTTTTTGTCTTCTTTTTTTTCTTTCTTATTTTCTTTCTTTCCTTTACCCGTCACTACGGTTACCATGTAGTGAGTCAGGTGATTTTTTTTTTCACCTGCCTGAAAAACAAATACAATCGCTTTTGTGTTCTTCCTTTCTTTCTTTTATTTTTTAGTCTTTTATTTTTCTTCATTGTTTCTTTGTTTATTCATTTATTTGTTTTCTTTTTTTATGTCTGTCCGTGCTTTCATTCATTCATTCATTCATTCATTCATTCTTTCTTTCTTTCTCTCTTTATGTCTTTCTGTCTCCCTTTTTCCCTGTCACCATGGTTACCATGTGAGAGACTGGTGTGATGCTGTCGTTGTGTTTGGACTCACCGGCCCGTGTGTCCATCCCTGCTCGGTTTTCTCCAGCAGCCAGAGCTCATGCAGATTCTCAGCCAGTCTCTCTCTGATCAGCTCCAGCTGAGGAGGCAGCGTCACCTGATTCAACACACACACACACACACACACACACACACACAAGTTTAAAAAATCACTCTTAAACAATGGATAAGATAAAATAAGATGCACAGAAGCGCTAGAGGAAGTAACATGTGGTCGTATTAAAGGTCAAAGGTGAAGGTATCGGAGGTTTGTCTCACCTGATTGGTATCCACTGGTGTAGGGGTAAAGACCACCGGCTCAGTGGATACAGCAGGGCCTAAAAGTTCACGCCCGCTGTTTCCCTGACCCCGTGTGACCTCTTCACACAGCTCCAATCTGCAGCGCCCCCTGGGGAGTAAAGCCTCAGCACACGGTGAGAATCCGGCAGGAGGCAGGAATTTAAACTCCCCCTGCTGACCTCCGAACAGCAAACGTACCCTGCAACAAAAAAACATGCAGCGTTCATGCGCTGAGTTCTAATGCATGTCCAGGTCACCGGTTTCATTTCTGCAGCATAATCAATACAAGGTGAAGTAATTCCATTTTAAAGAAATGTAAAAGATCAAATAACATCCACACCTGACTTCAGCTGAAACGTTTAATAATAATTTATAATTAAAAATGAAATAAAATCCACTAGAGATGCACCGATACTAGATTTCTCAGCCGATACCGATAAGCGATTATTCAGAGTGATATCGGCCGATACCGATACCGATACCGATAGTTCTGCCTCTTATCCCTTCTTTTAAATGAATAATAATGAATTCCACAATTCTGAAAGAAATGCAAATAAAAACTTTATTCTCTCCATTTCAACAAGTTGACCTGACTCCAGAAACATGTGAAAGGACTAATTGAAAATTGTCACCTGACTCCAGCGGAGAAACTGACCACAGGAAACATGAGCGCGTCGGTGTTGAAATTCTCCAGCATGCCCTGCACCGGCTGCCCGTTCACTCGGAAAGAAATACACTTCGCACCGAGGTCGAGGCAACAGCTGATGACATCATCCTCCCTCAGCAGACGCTGACTGACCGAGCTGACCCTGCGACCTACGCCACCTACGCTCGGATGAAAGTACTGCAACTAAATCATGCGTGATTACAGAATGCCAGACTCGTGTCATTAAAAATGATGAATCCACTCGATTGAACCATTCGGTCTAATACTTTTACTCACAGAACTTATTTAATGACACGATTTAAATCGAGGTCAAGTGTGAAAGAAAATAATATCGCCAAAAACAAATAAATGAAGTGAAGAAAAAGAAACAAAACGAAATTAAATGTAATCAAATGAAAAGAATATCTGAATCTAAACAAGTTAGGGGAATGTAATAAGAGCTTACGAAAAATCTACTAAATCAACTAAATAATAAAAATATAAATGATAAATTAAAATAAATTCAAATTAAAATTATATAAATAAACTAAAGGAAAACACTGCACATATCTACCCAGAGAAAGTTATTATTATTATTAGTAGTAGTAGTAGTAGTGGTATTATTATTATTATTATTATTATTATTATTATTATTATACATATGTTAATAATAACAAACTAATATAAAATATATATATTTTTAAAAGCAAACATACTAAAAGCAAACTAAAAGAAACGAAGAGAGTTTGTGGAAGAGATACAGGTTGAGTTTTACATTTTTGTCTCGTCTCACCTGTCCACAGGTGCAGGCCGTCGAAGCCGTATGAGCGCAGGTCGTCTCCGACTCCGTTTGACCCCCAGCTGTGACCTCCCGTTGGAGGGGGGTGGTAACCTGCGCTACAGGCCCAACCCACCCTCAGGTGAGAAGGCTCAGGTGTCACGAAAGGCTCCGCCTTCTCCACCACCACCTCATAATACCACTTCCTGTACTGTGCGGAGTTGTCTCCCATGCAGAGGTAGATGTTCGGGCGAACACTGACACAAAACATACACAAGCATTTCTGAACTGAAGGTACAAAGTAGAAATTCCGCTCAAATGGAAAAAAAATATACACATTTCACATGGGATTATGCGTTTAACGTGAAAAACGTGTGACGGTACCATGTTATAGCTTGAAATGACAAATGTGGATTCACGTAAACACACGTGATGTCTTGTGAACTATATTTGATCACAAACAACCAAAAAAACTCATGGAAAATGAATCGACTGAAAAAAATCAGGTGTGCAAAATAAAGTCACGTGCGTTACATGTGGAATTTTTTTTTTTTTCAATTGTTGAAAAATGTATTGTTTTTTAAAAAAAATAATGTGAAAAATATTTTAACAAACACATGCATTACATGTGGAAAATTTAAATGTGAAAATTTTAAATAAATGATTTAAAGAAATAGTGTGAAAAATAAAATAACAGCTCTGAGTCTTCTCCTATAACGCCTGATGAGGTTGGAGAATACATGGCGAGGGATCTGAGAGCGTTCCTCCATACAGAATCTCTCCAGATCCTTCACATTTGGAGGTCCACACTGGTGGACTCTCCTCTTCAGTTCACCCCACAGGTTCTCTATGGGGTTCAGGTCAGGGGACTGGGATGGCCATGGCAGGATCTTGATTTTGTGGTCAGTAAACCATTTTTGTGTTGATTTTGATGATGTTTTGGATCATTGTCCTGCTGAAGATCCAACCACGGCCCATTTGAAGCTTTCTGACAGAGGCAGTCAGGTTTTCATTTAATATCTGTTGATATTTGATGGAGTCCATGATGCCATGTATCCTAACAAGATGTCCAGGTCCTCTGGCAGAAAAACAGCCCCAAAACATTAAAGATCCACCTCCATATTTACCCGTGGGCATGAGGTACTTTTCCATATGGCTACCTCTCTGTGTGCACCAAACCCACCTCTGGTGTTTATTACCAAAAAGCTCTATTCTGGTTTCATCTGACCACAGAACCCGATCCCATTTGAAGTTCCAGTAGTGTCTGCACACTGAAGACGCTCGAGTTTGTTTTCAGATGAGAGTAGAGGCTTTTTTCTTGAAACCCTTCCAAACAACTTGTGGTGATGTAGGTGAATTCGGATTGTAGTTTTGGAGACTTTCTGACCCCAAGACAAAACTAACATCTGCATTTCTCCAGCTGTGATCCTTGGAGATTTTTTATCCACTCGAACCGTCCTCTTCACAGTGCGTTGAGACGATATAGACACACGTCCAATTCCAGGTCATAACATTTCCAGTTGACTGGAACTTCTTAATTATTGCCCTGATGGTGGAAATGGGCGTTTTCAATGCTTGTGCTATTTTCTTATAGACACGCCCCATTGTGTGAAGCTCAACAACCTTTTGCCGCACATCACAGCTATATTCCTCGCTCTTACCCATTCTTATGAACGACTAAGGGAATTTGGCCTACAGTATGTGTCATGGTTGAACAATTTCCTGTTCCAAGTCAAGTACAAAAAAAACATAAAATATCAATGGGAATATACTTCAAATATATTTTTCTCATATGAATTCATAGGGGTGCCAATAATTGTTGCACACCTATATTTTCAAAGATATTGCGATTGTTTGAGATTCATGAGAGCAGAGGATTTTTGTTACATTTTTTTTAACAAAATATCAAAAGTTTAAACAATAAAGACAATTTTTCACAGCCTTCTTCGCTCGTATTTACCAAGGGTGCCAATATTAGCGGAGAGGATTATATTTATCTGTCTGTCTATCTCTCATTTAAGGTAAACTACAATAAAAGGTGCGGTGTGTACCTGGTGACGTGGTTCATCAGGCGGCTCTGCAGCAGTAAGTCTCTCTCAGGCAGCAGTGTGTCACAGATCAGGTGCTGATTAGAGCGCACTGCTGTACCATGACACACACACAGTGAACACAGCACCTCCAGGATCTACACACACACACACACACACACACACACACACACACACACACACACACACCAAAAAAATCTCAGTGCATATCTAAACTATTGTAACGCACAATATGGAACACAGACATACACACACACACACACACACTGGAGCAGTACCTTGTGGTTGCGTCCGTGTTTGTCTAAAAGTGTGATGATGGAGCGAATGTGTTCTTCTTTAATAAAACTCAGGGCTTCTGGACTTTCCATTAATACACAGTGCAGCACTTCAAGAATTCCTGAAGCACACAGAGAAGCCATCAGTCACTATAGCAACAAGTCATTGTCACGTCATTTACATAATGGAGGTTAGGACGGAAGCAAATGCAGTTAACAAGGTTTATTATAAAGAGAGCCAGGCAGACAAATCCAAAATGGTAATCAAATGGCGTGGTCAAATAACAATGCAAAAGGTCAAGCGATCGGCAGACAGACATAAAAAAAAGGGCAAGGCAAAACACGAAACCAGAAACCAGAAACAAAGTCAATACACATGAATCGAGAAAGAGAACTAGGGACAAGCGATTAGTAATGAGATAAACTCAATACTACGCGATGTGCAAAGAGACACGAGGGGTTTAAAGGACAAACGTAATCAGGGGTGAAACACAGGACAGCTGAAAACAATGATGGCACACCGACGGGAAACAACCAATGGCAATGCAGGGGCGGAGACAAGACAAAAACCATAACAAAAGCACATGTCCAAAGTAAACAAAGTCAATGTCACTGAAGACCCAGAAGCATGCGCTCGCTAAGAGCTCGCGGATCGAACTCGCGCTTCGGGTCTCCGAGCACTCTGCAATACTGCAGCGCTGGCTCGAGGGGAAATCGTGTCAGTCATCAGCAGTAGATACCCTAAATATAATTTTATATTATTATTATTATATATTCTACTTTATATTATTATATATTCTACTATCATTATCATTGCTATTATTGCTGTTCCTTATGATATATAATAATACTAAGTATAATTTTATTATAAACTAATGTAGTAATTAATATATGCATTTCTTTATAATAATAATAATAATAATAATAATAATAATAATAATAATAATAATATATTTCAAAAGTTGTAGTAGTCTCTGTTTTTTATTAATATATAAAATAATAGTAAAAAATATCTATGCAATTAGATTTTAAATAACAGAATATTATTATATTTGAATGTTATATTATAGTTTTTACGAGCTATTTGCTTTTGGTATTAAGGAATAATATTACATATTATGTAAAAATCATATTTCAGGACAGTCATTTTAAATTTACTACTTGTTGAATGTCATTATTATTATTATTATTATTATTATTATTATTGTTGTTGTTGTTGTTGTTGTTGTTGTTTTCTGTGTATTATTAATATCTAAAATAACTTAAAATGTACATTCTGTTATTGTTCTGTTCTATCATTATTTATTTCTAATATATAATCAATAAAATAGCATTTTAATACCATACTTAATTTTGTTACAGTGTTTTTGTTTTTACATAACATTTGCATTTCTTACTTTTGTTGTTGTTGTTGTTGTTGTAGGTGTTGTTAAATGTTAAGAACGTGAATTTTAATCCATGTGCAAATCCACCAAAAAAATGATCATGTACTGATACAACCGTTAACGTGAAGCTTGGCTCAGTTGGATGTACGGTTCTTGTATGTGATAATAAAAACCCACCAGTGGAGGCCTCAAGTCTCTCCAGTCTGCTGATCAGCCAGTCCAGAGAGCTGGAGAACTGAGAGCAGTTATTCTGATTCCCCCGGATCAGCGCCGCTAAGAGGAAAAGAAAGTCCAGAATGAGAAATTATCATTAGACCAGCTTTTCATTCACACGATGAATAATTCACATCATGATATCTGTTGAATTTATTTTTATTATATTTTAAAAGCATTATTTTGTCCCATTTTTACCATAAAGTCAAGGAAAGTAGTAGTAGGAGTAATAATAATAATAATGATAATAATAATTATTATCATTATTATCATTATTATTATTATTATTATTATTATTATTATACAAACTATAACAACTTTTAAACTGAGAAAGATTACAATAGTAGGAATATATAAGGACAATTCAAGCAACCCATAAAATGAGACAAAAACAATAATAATAATAATAATAATAATAATAATAATAATAATAATAATAAGATAATAAGATAATGTATTACAATAAACAAACCCAAGAATAAAAGTAAGGAATAAAAACAGAAATAAATAAAAGTAAGCAATAAGATGAAAAAAGTTTGAAACGATATTGATGAAACAATATTTCGTCCCACATCCCATAATATTCTGCATCAGTCTACTCCTGTTTGATTACATCCTATACCTAAAACATAGCTTTATATAACATGGAGGTAATAAATATATAAATATATAAGCAGACATTTGTGTTAAAAAACATTGTCATAATGCTTTTTTTTTACCCAGAAGCACATAGAGGGAGCTCAAAATGGCTTCCCATGCATCTCCCGCCTCTTTCCCAGCAGCCTCGGCAAAATGAGCCGCACTGCTATACAGGTGCAGGTGATCAATGCAGTCTAGGACCAAAGTAATTACACCCTGAGAGAGAAAGAGAGATGAGCTACACAGATTTTTGTTTATATAGTACACACGCATAACCAAACACCCATAATCCTTTGCAGCACATTTTACCTCTTCCTGGAACAGGTTCTGTCTGTTCTTTAGCGCTCCGCTGCTGCTCTGTCTGGTCTCGTGGCTCCAGCATTCGTCAGGCAGCCGGAAATAACCAATCAGATCACACAAACTCAAACGCAGCATTTCTATCGGAAGATCCACGGCTGCAACGTTGGCTCGGTGAGTGAGATCATCTAAACTCCTGGATAAATTAAGCAGCAGTGGACGAGTCATGTGACAGCCAGCGAACAAATCCATGATCAAATCTGGAATATGTCTACAAGTTAAGGAATGGCTTGGGGGTGGAAATTCTAAATGAATACAATTTTCCAAAAAACGAAACGCTGTAAAGTTATGACGGCGGCCATCTTGGATGACCGGAATTAGTTTTCTAGACACTTTTTTTTTTACATCAATAGTATGCGGTAAGTTCCCGAGTGCTGGAACGCTTGCCACGTGCTTTTGCTGTAATTCTTGTCTCCACCAGTTCTTGTCATTTGTATATTTCTAGAATTTGCCTTTATATACTTTTATATATCATTTTAAGTTCAGATTCACAGAATCGTAACTGAGTCACGCCTCTGTTTTACTTAAACTCCACCCCATGTGCGTAACTAACAGGTAACTTCTGAATAGTTCTCCATTTCCGGAGTAACGACTGAGGTCTGAATACAAATGTGCACAATGTCTGGATTAAATCCCCACTATGGGCGAGTAACTCAACTCTTTCAGTGCTACACAGGACTTAGAATCGATCATTTCTACCGTATAATGCTTGTGAACAGGAGAGTCGAGCTCCGAATGAGACTGGCAGCTTTACACTCCTCCGTCTGCGAGCGAGAGAGTGTGAGTCCATCATCCATGTGACCTTCTGAATGGAGTATGGCCTTAAAAAAAATCAAAACGCTCCCTGTTATAATAATAATACTAATAATAATAATAATAATAATAATGTGTGTGTGTGTGTGTGTGTGTCTGTTTACCTGTTTGTGCGACTGCGTCTCCTTCCTCCTCTTCGAGTCGCTGGTCTGGTAGGTGAGCCATAAACCGGAGTCCACATGCTGGACTAAACAGACAGAGTCACCGTATTTGATCTCCGGAATTCCCATCCCGTCTTTCTTCCAGACACAGAGTGGGAATTCTTGGCCAGCGTCCTACAGAGACACACGGATGGGGATCAGTATCAGGTTATCGTGCTTTACTTCAGTTCAATTCAATTCAATTTTATTCGTGTAGCGCGTTTAACAATGGACGTTGTCTCAAAGGAGCTTTACAGAAACATATAAACACAGGATAGAGATTTTAAGAGTGTGAATTTATCCCTATTGAGCGAGACGGTGGTGACGGTGGTGAGGAAAAACTCAATAAGATGATACGAGGAAGAAACCTTGAGAGGAACCAGACTCAGAAGGGAACCCGTAATCATCTGGGGAACGACGGATAGTGTGAAAGTGAAAGGAAGTTCATTATGGTTTTATATGAAGTCTGTTTGTTGAACTAGTCCACTGTTCACTAAAGGAGACCCGAGTGTAAAACTGTACGTGGTAATCGCAGTCCCAAGGACATCGCTGCAACCGTAGTCCCAACAACAACAACGAGAATGTCCGTGTGGAATTGGAGTTGATGAGAGCTCCATCCAGAGGTAGGGCATCTGAACATTTACAACATCTAAACTACATCAGTTTCTACATCCAACATGAGGAAATATGTTGGATATAGCTGCAGCTGAATTCTAGCAAAAAAGTTCAAAATGATGACAAAACAAATTTGGCCAAGTTGAGTTTAAATGCCCAAATTTTCTGTTGACACTTTAAGATGTTTACTTCAACACATGCTGCCTCCTCATTCATATACACAATCAACCAAGTCATCATTTATTTTCATTTTTAAATGGTCTCTTGCTCTTACGTTACACCATAATATATATGACAGAGAAGAAAAAAGCCTGTTTCCTTCTTCAGTCCGTATTTTCTATCCCTGTTTTTTTTTTCAGGATTAAAGGCGGTGGTATAGACACATAAATATCAAGACTTTTGAACCTCAGTCGCCACGTCTAAACACAGCCCGTTGTGCATTTCTCAAATCTTAAGCAAAACTCTAGCGAGTTGTCACATGACCTTCGTTGGGCGGAGACAGAAGGCGGTAGATTTGACGTCAGCGTGCTCTCTGTCCAGTAGCAGCAGACCACGGTCCGGGGTCAGGCCCAGGTATTTTCCCATGGTCACATGATACAGACGAAATGGTTCCGCCCAACGAATATGGCTCCCACTCCAGCTACACACACACACACACACACACACTGAATCAATATACTATATATAGTATAAGAAGGTTGATCAGTTTACCCAGATTGCGCTAAATAAAACACTGATAAGTTCAGCAAGTGACATCAAATCAACATGGCCGCTCAAAGCGTCAACAGTAAACCAAATAGCACTTCTTTACTTTAAATGAGTCACACGGTATATCTGTACATACAACCCCAATTCCAAAAAAGTTGGGACGTTGTGTAAAATGTCAATAAAAACTGAATGCAACAATTTGCAAATCTCATCAACACATATTTTATTCACAATAGAGCATAGAAAACACATCAAATGTTTAAACTGATGATACTGATGACACTCTTTTTATCCCCAATCATATTACTGACCTGCTGCCAATTAACCTGCAGCTGTTTCTTTTTACTAACACTTACTTTTCCAGTTTTCTTTTGTCGCCCCCCGTCCCAAGTTTTTTGAGACGCGTTGCGGCCATCAAATTCAAAACTCCCTTGTTTTTTTCCCCTTACAACGGTACATTTCCTCAGTTTAAACATTTGATATGTTTTCTATGTTCTATTATGAATTGCACAGGGGTTTATGAGATTTGCCAAATCATTGCATTCAGTTTTTATTTACATTTTACACAGCGTCCCAACTTTTTTGGAATTGAGGCTGTACGTGTGTTGGCTTTAGATCAGTCGACGTACAGACATGTTCACTTGTTAAATCTATGACACTGATGATACAGTTCACTATTTCAAGGAGGTAAATATACACCCCTCGTCACAGTCTATCTGGGTATCTGGGTATAGTCGATCTCCCTTCATGGCCACTATTTACGCATCTTCTAATGGCTATGATTACCCCAGCATGATAATGCACCATGTCACAAAGCAAGAATCGTCTCAGACTGCTTTCATCAACATGACAACGCGTTCAATGTCCTCCACTGGCCTTCCCAGTCTCCAGATCCGACTCCAGTAGAACACCTTTGGCGCGTGTTAGAACAGGAGATTCACAGCATGGACGTGAACGTGAAAAATCTGCATGAATTACGTGATGCGATCACGTCAACATGGACCGGTATCTCAAAGGAATGTTTCCAACATCTTCTGGAATCCATTCCGTGAAGAATTGAGGACGTTTCGAGAGCAAAGCGAGGCCCTATTCAGTATTAGTATTAGTATAAGTGTTCCTAATAAAGTGCTCGATCAGCTCTGAATCAATCAGAGAACCGTCGTAATAGAGTCTGAAGACTAAGAAGATAAAAAGTTCATGATGGTGGACCTGGGGGTTTGGCCCGTACTGTATCCGCTGTACTTACGACACACGTAACATCTCAATCCTCCACAGTGAACGAGCTTGAGATGAGACGCAGCCGGCTTCAAAATGAACAGATCTGAAAATAGAGGAGGAGTGTGTGACGATGTGTTGGACACAGGAAAAGACACAAAATGAACAAATGCTATTCGGTAACTGCTTATTATAGCACAACGTGGCTGATTTCTCAATTCTGATTGGTCAGAAGATGTTGATTCATTTTCTATGACAGCAGGTCTGACAGTGTTAGCATTTCTACAAAAACCAAAAAAACACTTCCACTTTAGGCCACACCCACTTTTTGGTTCAAATCCTAATACAGATATTTGGGGCACTAACCGAGTACAGATACTGGCATTAGTGTTACACCCCTACAAAAAAAAACAGATCAAATGTACAACTTGTCATACTTTAATAAATAAAAATCCTAATGATCGACTGTGATATAAGATAAATACAGAGCCTCGGTTCACTGACCTGCGCTCGTCTTCTATGTGCCCAGCGGGTGAAACGGTCAAACACTCATCCGTGTGGCCATGTAGGAGACGTAGACAGTCTCCTCCCCTGAGGTGACCTGCAGGTCAAATAACAGAGACTATGCTAATGCTAAAGTTGTCTCTAGAAACATCTTTCCTGTCTGAAATGCCGTATTCAATCTGAGCTGCAGCTGGACACTAGGACAGCGGAGTTAAATCAATAACAATAATAATAATAATAATAAATATAGGGGTCAAGCCGATTATCGGCACCATGAGCAGCAAAAGAAGCCGTGTGACATGTTTGTGGTGAGAGGCTGATGAACAAAAAAAAAAAAACTTTTATTTAAAAAAATAACTCAAATTAGCTACTTCTTTTGTCCACTATGTGGTGCTGTTCTGAAACCGCTCAGGTAGCATCTGGACATGATGGTTATCATGCTGGAAAGCGTTCAAGTGTTATAAGCCAAAAAAAAAAACGTTTTTGCTATGTCCTGACCAGTAGGGGGCAGTGTGCAGAATCTCTGCAGTTAACCTAAGGGCCTAATGGTGATGACACATACCACTTTGGAGCTTGACCACTAATAATAATAACAATAATAATTTGGCTACATTAGAGTTTGTGTCAAGACTCATATTAAAAGTGGTCTATATTGGGTCTAAAATTGGTATGAATAATCCAGATCTTTAATAACTGGATTATTTGGATAGTTTCCTGGGGTCATGTGTTTTTGCTGAGGTTACAGAAATTAGAATTTAGAAAAAAAAAAAAAAATTAATAAGAGGGGTGTGATGTGAGGAGAAATTAAACTAACCTTGAGCTTGAGTCGAGCAAGAGGAAACGGGAGCCACACTCCATAGAGTCTGCTGGAAAGCTGCGTCCACTGTCGTATTTATACACTCCTGATACACACCGGTTCCCCATGAGACGTGCTGGAGAGACGGAGAGAGAGAGAGAGAGAGAGAGAGAGGGAGAGAGAGAGAGGGAGAGAGAGAGAGAGAGAGGGAGAGATAGAGGGAGAGAGGGAGAGAGAGAGGGAGGGGGAGAGAGGGAAAGAGAGGGGGGGGGAGAGAGAGAGAGAGAGAGAGAGAGAGAAAGAGAGATAGAGGGAGAGAGAGAGAGGGAGAGAGAGGGAGAGATGGAGGGAGAGAGGGAGAGATAGAGAGAGAGAGGGAGAGTGAGGGAGAGATGGAGGGAGAGAGGGAGAGTGAGGGAGAGAGGGAGAGTGAGGGAGAGATGGAGGGAGAGAGGGAGAGAGAGAGAGGGTGAGAGAGAGGGAGAGGGAGAGA
>NC_071263.1:27944470-27946970 GCF_023375685.1 Ictalurus furcatus
TGGCCAGCGTCTGCTTTTATACAACATTCATGTGCTACAATTATACACACTCACGACTGCATCTTCCTTTAAATGTGCACACACCTCATTGGACTCATATACAACATTAGAAATACGTAGGATTAAAGATCGTAGCATTTAGTACACCTTAATTAACACATAATACAGAAATTCTAAGAAATTTTTAACAAAATCTTCCCAATGTTTTTGAATTCTAAATTTGGCAGCTATAAATAATCAATAAAATGGAAGAATAAATCAATAAATACATGTACTTTGGGATACTACATATGGATTTCATAAAATGTATGTGGAAATATAAAATTATTCAAGAAAGTAAAAAATATTAACATGAAAAAAATTTTTTTAAGTAATAAATGACATCCTACTTCGCTTAATTCTTAATTTTTGTTTTCAAAATTGGTGAGGGGAAAAAAAAAATCTCTTCTCATCTCTGGATACTACAAAGAGTTTTCTTAAAATCAAGGAAGAAAAAATAAAAATGTAAAAATATATATTTTTTTAAATCCCACAAAATTAAAATAAATAAAAAAATAACGTTTAAATATAAACAAATAAAAAAATATATATTTCCAGTATTTTACATAATTATTATGTAAAGTACTGAAAATATTTATTTTTTTAATTTGTTTATATTTTTTACAAAATATTTACATTTATTACATTAATAATAAAATAAATAAACAAATTCTTTTAGATACCACATATGGATTCCATAAAATTTCAGGGAAAATATCATAATTATTAACAACAATTTAAAACAGTCATTTTTAAATAATTATATTATTCCAAAAAAAAAAAAAAAAGTATGATTTAAAGTTCTTATCATTCAATAGTACTCTTTTTTTTTTATTATTTAGAAAGTAAAAAAAATCAAAACTTTAAAAATGCAACTGAAATTGATTTTTAAAAACATAAAAAGTAAATAAATAAATGGGTAAATAAAAGTAAACATTTTTACATTACAATGTCCGTGTCAAAGTCAATATTACAATGTTACAATGTTACAATATTACAATGTTAGTGTCATCGCAAAGTCATGTTATGCAAAGTCAAATTCTTCAAAGTCAAACAGAGACACGTTTCACATGACTGTTTCTCCTCGTCTTTTTTATTTCTATTTTTCTTGGTAAATTTTCCCCAAACAAACACTTTAACTCTGGGAATTGGGGAAACAGACATCGGGTGATGCTCGCTTTGTCCAATTAAAACAGCTTTTAGCTTTTAATCTCCTTCTCTTTCTCAGGAAGAGACTGATTTCTCTACTTACTGTACGCAGGAACTGAACTTCATCTTCTCCTTCTGCAGGCGCCATCGTCATCCGTCTACTGCTAGAGGAAAGAACAGCTCAGACGACGTTCAGCTGCAGGTGTGTGACAACACGGAGGACATCCCAGAGAGAACACACACACACACACTTATTGATAACACCACAGAGCACTCAGCACTGAGTCTACTGAAGAAAGAAAGAAAGAAAGAAAGAAAGAAAGGACACACAAAGAAAAACGTCCTCACCTGCTCCATATTCAATTTTTACTGGGTTTTATTAAACGCTCAGAAGTCACGTGACGTGGGTTTAAAGAGAGACGCAACTTTTAAATATGGCACAGGTTTTCACACCTGACTAACACGTAAAACTACAAATCACGACAGATTTTTATTTAGTGCAGATATGACTATCTAGACTGACCGTCCATCCATTTTCCGGATCGATTATCCCCTTCACGGGGTCGCGGGGAGCCTGGAACTCAAGGACACAAAGCGGGGGACACCCTGGACAGGGTGCCAACCCATCACACACTCACACACACACACATTACGGACAATTTAGAGATGCTAGTCAGGCTACAACACACGTCTTTGGACTGAAGGAGGAATTCGGAGTACCCCGAGGAAACCCCCGAAGCATACAAGCACCGGAGGCGGGATTCGAACCCCCAACACTGGAGGTGCGAAGCAAACGTGCTAACAAGTTCATCACTTTTTCCGACATTACTTTATCAGTTCTATTCAGAAGTACAGTATTCTAAATCACACCTATAAACCTTAACAAAATAATATTAGAGATGGCACGTTTTTGTTTCCTGATACCGGTACTGAAACCAGTCGGGTATCAGCCGATACACACACCCTGACATCTCATACGGTGTTCTTTACAAACTCTTCAGCTTTCAAATGTTGTTTTCAATGAGCATCAACAGGAAACTAGGCCCTAAGAATGAAGAGCTTTGTACTAAAGAAGTAATCATCCTTTATTATACTGTCATTTCTCAATTGTTAGAACAGGTCTGACTCGTAACGGAAAGACACGCCACAGCGCTGTTGAATGCTGATTGGTCAGAAGGTGTTGATTCATTTTCTGAAAGTAGTTCCAGCTGCAAATCCCAGGTTTGTGTTAATGCGCTCTTTCTAATACGCTACGGTTTCTGTACTAACAACTTACGCGCTACATGAACGGATTCGAAAACTGTCGATATGC
>NC_071263.1:27954470-27986970 GCF_023375685.1 Ictalurus furcatus
CTCTCGCCGTAGAGGGCGGTGGAGAAGGCGGTGTAGTCCAGAGCTCCCGGGACGGCGCCGGGTCCGGTGTAAGGCGGCATCCTGGAGATGCAGTACTCAGCCTGGTCGTGAGGAAGCTCCCGCCGCAACTCGTCTATCAGGATGTACGGCTGGAGGAGAAACGTGTTTTATTTTAATGACGGGTGTCCACAAACTTTTGGCCGGTAGTGTATATATTTTTCAATTTTGTACCGGCTCGGACTTGTCATAATACAAAATAAGCAGTTTAAACTCGACGGTATATTCCAGATATAAACGTGGAATAATCCGTGCACGTTATACGATGTAAATTCGACTGAGTCGAGGTTTACGTCAGTTCGTCGTCTCGTGCGTGAATTTACAAACACTCGGGAACACGGACGTTTTTCCGAAATTTTCATGAATAGGAAATTTCTTGCGTAAAAACGCTCGTACGGATGGTTTTACGAATAATCCCACAAACTAATTTTTAAATACATTTATTTATTCTCATGCACACACACACACACACACACACACACACACCTTGTCTGTGGCGAGGATCCTGAAGGATGCGACCACCTGATCTGCCGTGTCCGTGTCTCCAGTCTCTCTGGTCATGAAGTCGATGAAGGACTGGAAGGTTACGACTCCGGTAGCGTTCGGGTCAACCAGCAGCATGATCCGGGCAAACTCCACCTCTCCCTGACACACACATACACACACACACGCGCGCACAATAGAAAAGAATCAACCCCAGCATCCAAAACGAGAACAGTTTGTACTCCAGCTAATTTAAAATATATGACTATACAGCATTCTTAATGAAAATATCCATCGGTTCATCGTTAAAACTATAATGAAACTGATCATTTTTAGCTCTTCAAGAAATCCTCAGATGAAAAATCCTGTTTAAACAGTCCTTACTGTCAGACCGGCTTAGTGCAAAATGATCATTTAACATATAGCGTTACATACAGTGTACTGACATGGAATGCTACAGTGCATGATGGGAGAATGATGAGTGATCTGATTGGGTCACGCCTACCAGGTCATAGCCCATTGAAATGAGACACGCCCTAAAATCATCAGTGTCCATTGCGCCATTCTTCTTCTGCGAGGTCAGGGTCAAAGGTCAGGGATCCAGAAATGAGGGTCCACAATGGAGGAAGCAAGAGAAGCATTAAAGAGATTGAGGAAGGAGGACACACACACACACACACACACACACACACACCAGCCCAATTCTACACAAAGTTTTAAGGTTAAAGACAGATCTGAGGTTAATGCAGGTGAGACAAGTGTATTAGTACTAAAGACTGAAGTTATCTGAAGTTGTAATGCATATGGAAAAGTTTAGATCTGATCCGAGTACAGTACCGAGGCATTAGCTGAAGTGTTCAGTGAATGTTTAAAAATTTAAGGCTGATCTAAGACCAGTACCAAACTGAAGCATTTAGTGAATTTATGATAACTAAAGAACAGTAGCAGGGGATTTGCTGAAATGTCTTAGAGTGCATGGGAAAACTAAAAGCTGATCTGAGAACAGTATCAGAGGATTAGCTATAGTGTTTAGTGTATGTATTATAATTAAAGACTGATCTGAGAACAGTAACAGGAGATTAGCTATAGTGTTTAGTGTATTTATTATAATTAAAGACTGATCTGAGAACAGTACCAGAGGATTAGCTATATTGTTTAGTGTATTTATTATAATTAAACACTGATCTGAAAACGGTAACAGGAGATTAGCTATAATGTTTAGTGTATTATAATTAAAGACTGATCTGAGAACAGTACCAGAGGATTAGCTATAGCGTATGTTATTTATTAGTGTACTGAGTACCCGTACCCGATCAAAGTGTTTGAAGGAGGAGCGGAACTCGTTCATCTGCTCCTGACTAATGCCTTTGGCGTCACGGGTCAGAATCTGAGTCTCGATCTCATTAATGGTACGAGCGATGGTGGTCAGGAGCAGCTCCCAACCAACACGGATATGCTGCAGGGAAAGAGAGAAGGAATGAACTAATGGACAGAAGAATCAGAAAGTTTAGAATGCAATTCAAAAGTGTTGTCGTGAATGATTTTCTAGTTGATACAGTATAAACAAAGGATGGGTGCAGATTTAAGGACCAAGACTTTACTACGTTGCGCTGGCGGGTTCCTTTATCTGACCAGTCAGAGTGTGCGTACCTCCATGGTGTAGCTGGTGTGTTTGTTGTCGAATATGAGTGACTCCTGGATGAGCTGATGGTCTCCCTCCAGTTTATCGATGTTGGGTTTATAGTTGACGATCAAATGCTCGCATTGCTTCAATTGCGTCATCTGGTCCTCCAAAGTCCCGCCCAGTTCCAGGGAGCATCGGCCAATCTCCTGTTACATCATACACACATGTGTGTGTATATATATATATATATATATATATATATATATATATATATATATATATATATATATATATATATATATATATATATATATATATACACACACACACACACACACACATACAACAATAATCTCCTGTCCTTCTTTAAAATTCTACCCGAATATAAAAACCACCAAACGTCTGAATTAAGTACGTTTATTTGTTTAATCACTTATAATGTAATCAGTAATAAATAATTATTCGAATTTAATCACTTATGGAAAAGCAGGTAAAAGAATATATTACTGTTTGAAAATTGAAACCGGAATTTTCTTGGTTTTTTTTTGTTGTTTTTTTATCTATATTGTCTTTGAAATTTCCTGATTTTTGTAACGTGACTTCAAAAAAAAGAAGAAGAAAAAAAAAAGGTGAATTCAGACTTTGCAAATATCTACACAATTCATTCGCATCAAAATCCCCCTTTTTTCCTTTCAAGCATCGTAAGATCAACTTCAGGTGCTGGTGACTGGGATTGAACTTCTTATGTTCCTTCACGTGGGTGGTGTGAATGTGATGGACTAAACGCACTACCTCCACCCGGGTCTGGATCCAGGGGCCGATGATGTTGGCCTGGACAGCAAACTGATGCCGGAGCCTCTCGTTAGCATGCTGTCGCGCTAGTTCCTCCTGCAGAGCGCCATCTCTCTGAGGAACCAGCTTCTTCACCTACACACACACACACACACACACACACACACACACACACACACACACACACACACACAGGGTATGTCCTGATTTTCAACTCTCTCTGTGTGTGTGTGTGTGTGTGTGTGTGTGTGTGTGTGTGTGTGTCGAACCTTGTCCCACTTGCTCATGATCTCCTCGGTGCTGATGGTGCTGTAGGGGTTGGTGAAGTTACCACGGATACCGTAACTATTGAAGATCTTTTGCACTTCCTGTTGGATGCCCAGGATGGCCTGTCTCTCTGCGTCCGCCTCGGGGAGAGTGGCTTTAAATTGTTCGTGGGCTGTGATGAGAGTCTACAGTATAGCATTATAATTTTGCATTATAAAATGACCTTTAGATGCATTTACGTGTGTGTGTGTGTGTGTGTGTGTGTGTGTGTGTGTGCGCGCACCTGGACTTCCTCAATAGTGTGCACTATGAACATGTCCTGCAAGTCCTCCATGGCTCCCTCCATCCAGTTGTTGAAAGGAGCGGATCTCTTCGCGTACTCCAGGAACAGCTGCTCCACCGTCTCCAGAAGCTTCTCAGTCCTCTGAACACACACACACACACACACAGAGAGAGACACACAGAGACGCACACATACACACAGAGAGAGACACACAGAGACACACGCATACACACACAGAGAGACACACAGAGACGCACACATACACACACAGAGAGACACACAGAGACACATGCATACACACAGAGAGACGCACACATACACACAGAGAGAGACACACAGAGACACACGCATACACACACAGAGACGCACACATACACACAGAGAGAGACACACAGAGACACACGCATACACACACAGAGACGCACACATACACACAGAGAGAGACACACAGAGACACACGCATACACACACAGAGAGACACACAGAGACGCACACATACACACACAGAGAGACACACAGAGACACACGCATACACACAGAGAGACGCACACATACACACAGAGACACACAGAGACACACGCATACACACACAGAGAGACACAGAGACGCACACATACACACACAGAGAGACACACAGAGACACACGCATACACACAGAGAGACGCACACATACACACAGAGAGAGACACACAGAGACACACGCATACACACACAGAGAGACACACAGAGACGCACACATACACACACAGAGAGACACACAGAGACACACGCATACACACAGAGAGACGCACACATACACACACAGAGAGACACACAGAGACACACGCATACACACACACACAGAGACACACACATACACACACAGAGAGACACACAGAGACGCATGCATACACACACAGACAGACACACAGAGACGCACACATACACACACAGAGAGACACACAGAGACACACGCATACACACACACACAGAGACACACACATACACACACAGAGAGACACACAGAGACGCATGCATACACACACAGAGAGACACACAGAGACGCACACATACACACACAGAGAGACACACAGAGACACACGCATACACACACACACAGAGACACACACATACACACACAGAGAGACACACAGAGACGCATGCATACACACACAGACAGACACACAGAGACGCACACATACACACACAGAAAGACACACAGAGACACACGCATACACACACAGAGACGCACAGACAGACACAGAGACAGAGACACACAGACAGACACACACACACAGACACAGAGACATACACACAGACAGAGACGCACACAGACACACCCAGGTACACACAGATGCGCACACACATACACACACAGAATATTCAGTATATTTTCCAAACAATACATTTTTTCAGGAAAACACACACGCACACACACACACACACACACACTTCGTACCTCCAGCGCCTCGCGGCGTTTCTGGGTGAGCGTCCCGAGCTTGTCCCAGACATCACAGATACTCTGACACCTTTGATTCACTGCGGCTACATCATGATAGTCCAACTCACTGTTACACACACACACACACACACACACACACACACACACACACACACAGGTAACCATTATACTCAATAATCACTTCACATTATTACGCCTATATACAGTATATACACCAAATCAAGAACACGCACACACACACACACACACACACACACACACACAGTCAGTTCCTTAAGAAATCTATTCTCTCAGAGTAACCCGGTTTTATGGTTTATCGTACAAATATCGTATACTTATTCTTTTAGAACGCAAAACGTGACGCCTGATTTAACGCCACTGAAAACAAAGATGGCCGACAACAAAGTTTTGGCAGTGTGAGAAATTTGTGATTAAAATCTCAGGGCTGCTACGATGCTTTTCTAAAAAATTTAAATAGTAATAATAATAATAATAATAATAATAATAATAATCCACCAATAGGAAGACGATATAGGACAGTTTACAGGAAAAAGCTCAACCATAGGCTAGTGTGATAGAATACGTCCTGGAGCACATCTTTTATTCATTAAAGAAAAGCACGTTCTGCTTATTTTTTATCCGTTTAAAGCTACATCTAATGTAAATAAGTCCACGAAACCGGTTCCTTCCCATGATCGCAGCTATAAAGAGTCGTTCCCTCACCAGCCTCTCCTTCTTTTCCCTCTCTGAAAGACGCAAATAAGCGTCTCCTCACGGAAATCACCACAACATCAGTGATTATACTCTGTTATTGTACGTTATTAAAGGTTAGAAAGACAGGATTTTTTGTCCCCCCAGTATCCCTTTTTGCCATTTCATCCCGTGAAGGTCACACACCTTAACGTGTTTAACTGACGCCTTAGATAAGGCAAGCAACGTTCAGATAACACACTCTCCACTATGAGGCCTTATAAAGTCACGCCCGGTGGCTCGCGGTGTAAACGGCGCGCTCTGTTCCGACGCGCTCGCCGCAGCTTTTTGGTTTGGTGTACGAGGTCAGCCGGATTAGCGAGATAAACCAGAAGGTGAACTGAGCCTTTAGCTATGTAATGGAGTGGGGGAAAGGTTAGTGCTTATCTTTCACTCAGAATGTGTGCATCATTATCTCACACACACACACACACACACACACACGATCATATCCTCACTCTCACAAACACACACAGGCTTAGACGGAGATAGCATGAGCTAAAACAGGATAGCAGTGAC
Source organism: Ictalurus furcatus (assembly GCF_023375685.1). Lineage (NCBI taxonomy): Eukaryota > Metazoa > Chordata > Actinopteri > Siluriformes > Ictaluridae > Ictalurus > Ictalurus furcatus. Next base: position 27,960,687 of record NC_071263.1, read on the forward strand.
ACACAGTGCTGAGAATGCATGCAAGTGTGTAACGCAGGAAGTTATTTCATGCTTTTTTCACTAGCTTGGCAGATTACCCATAATCCTCCACATTATTATTATTATTATTATTATTATTATTTAGAATGTCTAGCGAGCTGTGCTGTATTTTAAACGTGTGTTATGTAAGATAGAAAGGTGTGTTCGAGGTCGGTTTGACATTTGATATTTACTCCTTGAGCCCCACCCACCATGTTCACAAAGCTCCGCCCCTACGGGATATACAGTCGACCGTAGCATAGATGGAGTGTATATAAAATGATTGACAGGTGGCCCGTCCTAACACAAACAAGCAAGTTCTCAGCAGCTTAATAAACGAGTGCTGAGGTCATTTCTTAAAATCATATCATCCAGGTTATTTGAACGAGTAAGATATTCAAATTAAAATAACTTCAATTTAAACGGCCATTGGTCCTTTAAGTAGTCCTGCTCTAGAGGGTTCTTTTCCCCTTCTTGCAATTTGATTCGGTCAATCCTGATTATGTTTACAGAGAAGATGAGACGCAGTTGAAGTCTACACTCGATCTGTTTAAAAGAAGCTAAAATGAGTCGTTACGTATTAATCTTATTCACGACGAGGAGGAGGAGGAGGAGTAGAGGTGGGCGTGGTTAAATCGCGTTGGTCCCCGAACGCCTCATACAGAGTATTCGGGCGAACGTTTGATACGTCGATATGCATGATATGCTTGTGAAAGTATGCTGATAATCATCGTATAGAAGGAGCGCCAAATAAACACCGGATTGGATACCGCACGAGCCGAACTGGGACGTGTGGGCGGAGCTAAATCGATCACACTGATCATCTATTACGTCTCTATCGGCACAAAGATCTTCAGTTGTAGTCTTGTGTGGCGTCCGGTATAGTTTCTCGCTCGCCCCAAAAGTTCGTTTTTAATCGCTACGCAGCGTGATTTCACATTTCATCCCCGTGATCCGAGTAAAAATCCGCCATTGTCTAGCCAGGCCAAATCCAAAATGGCCGCCGATTGACTTTCTTTGTCCTACATGGGATATAACGTAACGCGGCCGCCTGGCGCCGTTACAAATAGCGTAGAGAGACATTTTACAGTACGTGCGTAGCCGCAGCAAACGCATTTTCACTAAAGATAAAAGTATTGGCACCCCCCGGCCGTCTTTGGGTGTATGCGCGGCTGTTAAGTGAAAGTTTGTGCCCCTTTCATTTCCATAAAGACATTACAGTTACTGTCGTGGTCACGCTGTGACTGAAATAAACTTGCCATGTTTTGAGAGAGAGAGAGACAGCGAGAGACGACATGTTTTTTGAAAAATTCCCTTACAGAACGGAGTGGAACGGTATCCCCAAACACACATATGGATAACACAGAACATCTCCGTGTATATTCATGAACAAAAGAAAATTCAGTACGCCAGAGCCACTCTACTCGCACTAACCTGACCAGACATTATCTGCTGACGCTTAGCAAAAAGTTGGCACGGTGTTAGCAGTACAAGTTAGGGGTCAAAAGGTCGTACTTAAGTTCTTGTGCAATGGCAGCGATCTGCTCCACTCTGTCCTGATGAGCCGAGAGATCGCTCTCAAATGCTTCATGCTTCCTCAGCAAAGCTCGAACTTCCATCAGCGAAGCTGATTCGTAGTCTTTCTGAATCAAGAGCTCCTCTTTACCTGTTACGCACACACGCACACGCGCACACGCACACGCACACACGCACACGCACACACGCACACGCACACGCACACACGCACAATTCAACTGTTTGAATGAAATCTATCTGAATAGCGTGTTATATACAGCGATATTTCCAAATGTTCAGGATGCCATGTATTTGTTTTTAACTCGCCTGAGGCCCAGGTCTCATGAGTGGTGGCTTTCTGGCGGAATTTCTCAGCCAGGTGGTCGACTCTCAGGAGTTTGCGGATCTCCGTCAGCAGCCACTCCTCGTAGCCTTTCTCCGCCTGCTCCAGACCCTGCCACGCACTCGCTATATCCTACGCACACCCAAACACACACTAAAACTCAACTGTAGAGTTCGACTGTAAGGTTCTTGACATCTCCTGCTTTAGCTGCCATCATCTTTGGAGCGATTTCTATACTTTATAGATGACTATATTACTATATACTAGGATTATACACAATAAGGCTGCTTTTACACATGTGCGATGTTATCTGGGCCGAATTCTATAATAAACCGTGTGATGATGTGTCCTCCGTGTTACACTGGACGATGAAGATCCTGCGATTACGTCAGCAAATGGGATTTGCAGCTGGAACTACCGAGCTGCTGTTATGGAAACTTTATCGGCACCTTCTGACCAATCAGATTTGAGAATTCCACAGCGCTGTGGTATGGCTCGAGCGTGTGTGTGTGTCTCACCGACACCATCTTCCCCTCAGAAGGCATGAAGGCAGGACGGTTGCTGATGCGCAGTTTGGTCTGCAGTGTGTTGAAGTTGATCTCCAGCTGACATTTCTCCTGCACTTTGGGCGGCTTGTGGAGGCGACGGTAATCACGGAAATCCTCCAGCTTACGCTGCATCAGAGCCACGGACTTCTCCGTCACGCGGTTCTCCAACCACGGGGTCGTGCGCATTATCCACTCCAACAACTGAGGAGGAGAGGAGAGGAGAGACAGAGGAGAAGAGAAGAAACAAGATGATACGAGACAGAAGAGAAGAAACAACATGAGATGAGAGAAGAGGAGAAGACAAGACAAGAGAAGACAAGAGAAGACAAGACGAGAAGACAAGATAAGAGAAGAAACAGAAGAAGAGAAGAGACAGAAGAGAAGAGACAGAAGAGAAGAGAAGGCAAGACAAGACACGAGACAGAAGAAGAGAAGAGAAGAAACAAGATGATACAAGACAGAAGAGAAGAGAAGAGAAGAAACAACATGAGATGAGACAGAAGAGGAGAAGACAAGACAAGAGAAGAGGAGACAAGAGAAGACAAGACGAGAAGACAAGACAAGACGAGAAGACAAGGCAAGAGAAGAAACAGAAGAAGAGAAGAGACAGAAGAGAAGAGAAGGCAAGACGAGAAGACAAGACAAGAGAAGAAACAGAAGAAGAGAAGAGACACAAGAGAAGAGAAGGCAAGACGAGACACGAGACAGAAGAAGAGAAGAGAAGAAACAAGATGAGATGAGACAGAAGAAAAGACAAGAGAAGAGAAACATACTGCTAGCTGGTAACGTGTGTGTGTATGTGTGTGTGTGTGTATGTACCTCGCTGGCAAGTCTCTCATAATCCTCCATCAGCTTTTCGTTCTCCTGATTCACCCCCAAAAGTTTACAGATTCGGTTAGCAGCAGTCTCCGCCTGCAGACGGACAGAAACAAAATGATGACTGGACAGTTGGAGGGATGAACAGAGAGAGATAGATGGATGGTTGGAGGGATGAACAGAGAGAGATAGATGGATGGATGGAGGGACAAACAGAGAGAGATGGATGGATGGATGGAGGGACAAACAGAGAGAGATGGATGGATGGATGGAGGGACAAACAGAGAGAGATGGATGGATGGATGGAGGGACAAACAGAGAGAGATGGATGGATGGATGGAGGGACAAACAGAGAGAGATGGATGGATGGATGGAGGGACAAACAGAGATTGATGGATGGATGGTAATTACTGAAGCACACACATCCCGTATTCACACATACACACTATACCTGTTCTGCTCCAGCAAAAGCATGGTAGAAGCAGGACACATACGTCATTATGGCTCTCTCATCAGGTTTAGGAGTGTTCACGATGTCTAGACGAGATGAGACGTGAGATTAAAAAAAAGGACAGGAGACAAGAGGGAAGGATAAAAGAAAGATCAAGAGAAGAGGAGAAATAAAGAGGAACGCTACAGAGAGGAGACGGATTTACGAGTATCGGGGTCTCACTTAATGACTGAAAGAGAGCTAAACTTTTTTTTTCCAAGCACAAAAGCTTTGCATCACATGATCTCGAGTCATCCAAGAACATCTAACGGTGTTCAGCACACACAGTCTCACCTTCCGCGTCCAGCATCTTAGGAATATCGAGGTGTTTCTCTGCCACGTCAAACGCCAGATTCAGATTCCCCAGAGGATCGTCCTGTACAGACCGAAGAGATCAAGCGTTCATTCCTTCTGGCAAATTCCAAATGACACATAACCGAGTCCACACACGCAGAGCCGAGCAGGTGAGGGTTAAAGTCAGCAGCAGCTCATGACCACAGATTTGGGTTTGTGAGACTGAAATTAACAACAACACAGCCTTAAACAAAATGATGCTGATTGGCGATTACTCTTGATTTATGCTATACGCTGCTATCTAGAGAATTTTTAGATGAACCCGGTAACAGGAGACAATGTACTGTCCAGTCATCCAGCAGTCTACAGTCTAGCAGCTCGTTTTGGGCGGTTTTGTTTAAGTGTCTTAAAAGGTAATATCTTTAACCGTGGTTTACATGTTTCAGAAGAATTTCCCGCCCAACTGGAAATGGAGATATGTTTCTTTCTTTTTCTGAGCTTTCACACGAGTAATTCACACATATTTCCGATATACGGACATTATCCCTCTACCGATCGTTGCAATATATCTTACAATAGAAATGCTCCTGTACTTCGCAGACACACGTGTCTGTACTTACACTGTCATTTTGCGGAGATGTATTCAATTTAATCCAGGTTATTTGCGATCAGTGGAAAGAGATTATGTTTAAACTAGCACAATCTGGCAACCCAGTCAACAACTGTCCTAGTTATTCGAGCATTGGGCAGGATCAAGTCTAAAAGCGTTTGTTGCAGTTCTCAGTTTTGGCCACTAGGGGCAATAATGAACCTACGGGGTTCTGTGGACATTTTGTGGTCTGTGGTATAACCACAGGGGATGGGTGAGATTATTTCTTAAAAAAAAAAAAAATTATCAAAATTATGAGAGGTATTTTTATTAAATATATCCCAAAATATACTTTAAATAATTTTTTTGTTTGTTTTTTTTTTGTTTTTTTTTTTTACCCCATAACATTTTTCATGCATCCAACTCTCACTAACGTAGATTAGCGTACTCATTCTGGAGTGATATACATTCACCGTGTCGTCGTTTGCGCATGGTTCGAAATGTGTCCAACATTGATGAATGAAAAAAAAAAAAAAAAAATACAGAGTAATAATCAAATGAAGCATAATGCTAGCAATAAAAACGTGTGAACCTTTTAATGTCCACTTCCAGGCTGCAAAAACTTCCTTTCAGTTTCAAACAAAAGAAACGTGTGTGTCGTTGTGTAGTGCGAAACGTGTGGAATGTCAATGTACGAAACTGTCGCCGTGGATGTGAAATTAACGTGAACAGCTGGCAGTATATTCAATCTAATCCTGATTAGATTTAGTCTGCATGTACACGCAACAAGTTTTAGTCTGCATGTTCCCACTGAAGCTAAGCAGGGTTGAGCCTGGTCAGTATCTGGATGGGAGACCTCGGTGGTATTAGTGAGGCCAGCAGGGGGTGCTCACACTGTGGTCTGTGTTGGGTGTAATGCACTGGTATAGTGACGGGGACACTATACTGTAAAAACAGCACGGTCTTAAATGGTTAAACCGAGGTCCTGACTCTCTGTGGTCATTAAACATCCCAGGACACTTATCCTAAAGAGTAGGGGTATGTGTCCTGGTGAAATTCCCCCATTCCCCTAATAATCTCCATCTCTGAATTGGCTACATCACTGTCCTCTCCTCTCCACTAATAGCTGATGTGTGGTGTGTGTTCTGGAGCACTATGGTTGCCGACGCATCATCCAGGTGGATGCTACACACTAGTGGTGGATGAGGAGACCCCCCCCCATACTATGTAAAGCACTCTGAGTGTCTAGAAAAGTGCAATATAAATCTAACTGTAACTAACTAGACATCAGGAATGCCCTTGGAGCAGCCTCTCCTATCCACCTGGTGTGTCAGTCAAACCCCACAGTCAGACACTGCACCTTCCACTAGTTCCGGGAAGAGCTTTCTAACACTTACACACACACACACACACACACACACACACAGGAACTCACTCATCGAAAACCAGGAAGCGCCACTTGGGATTGCTATATTTTTAAATATCTCAAGTCCATAATCATGCGGTCTCACTTCCGACTAGCAATCAGATCATCAGAACTCCTGCGCTCAGGGTTCGACAAATTTCCACATTTGTTAACAGCAAATCAGACAACACCGGATGCCGTGACACATTTTTTCCTCAAAACAGAGCGAGGGATTAGCCATGCTAGCCCATGTATTCCTGTCAGCCCTGGCAGCAGTGACCTTTCTCTAGGTTTGCAGCTTACAGAGAGCCACGTGTGCGTAACAGAAGTGCGGTTTTCATCGGAACGACGTCTGGACGGAAATAACAGGACGTTCTTTTTGTCTGTATCTTTCACCACAGAAAGATGTCCGTAATGTCACCTTCAGAACTCTTCTACAGTACACGATGCGACCTGTACGACTAACGTGGCACGTTTGAGGGTGTATTTACTTTTGTACTTTATAGAGTGGGGTTTTTTTTTTTTTTTTCATGCGCTATGAATGCCTGAATTTCTCAGCTGTTCATGTCTCAAGTCCCAAAACTGCTTTTCTATTCTCAGATGGATTTTGAACAGTGGACAACTGATCCCTCATGTGTCCATGAGTCAGATCGGATATCTGGGGTACCTGTGTGTGTGTGTGTGTGTGTGTGTGTGTGTGTGTGTGTGTGTGTGTGTGTGTGCGTTCTATTGTTCTCTGTATGCCGGTAAACGGCTATAGCAGATCCACAGGGACTTTCTGATTACCCTTTACTAGAACACTGAGCCTGGGACAAAAACCTGAGGATTACCCTAACCATAGTTTTACCTGGAGCCAAGGGCAACAGCTGTGTGTGTGTGTGTGTGTGTGTGTGTGTGTGTTCCCATTTACCCCAGACTGAACTGACTGGCCTGGCTTGTCTAAATAAATCCTTTGACTTCAGCGTCTAATAAAATCCTTGATGCCTTGATGCACTCAAACCCACTGTAGAGGATCCCAGATTAGCATACAAACCGCTAAAGCAACATTGTTTTAACAATTTCTTTAGCTAGCTGTTGTTATCTAGCCCATTAAAGCATGTATACCATAGCTAGCTATCAGTAAGTACGGGCTAGTCATAACTAGCCTACGTGTATGCTATCTAGTTATTGCTACATAGCCCGTAACTGTGTGTACATTAGCAAGCTACTCCTGGCTAGTTCATTACAGTGTGTTTACATTAGCTAGCAACTGCTACGTAGCCGGTAACTTTCTGTTCGTTAGCCAAAAGCTAAAAAGGTTAAAAGCTAAAAGCTAAAGGGTTGTTTTTTTGTTTTTTTTCCCCAGAATTGCTGAATTTATGAAACATATGAAACTAGTAAATGTAAGCTATAGTACATTTTAGTACACGCGACTGAAAGGTTTCTCACGATGTTAAAAACCTTTCGATCTGAAGGTGTGTGATTAAACGTGTGAAATCGGTGTCGTAGACAAAAAAAATATATAATCGTGCCGACGTGTTCATTTCTTTCATTAGAAAACTAACGTTTTATTTACAGAAATATATTTATTTAAACGTTCGACTCGGAGGGAAATATTCCGATAAGAGTCCGGCGTCGGCGTGAACTCCTTTAATACTGTTTAAAAAAACATCTCAGGGAAATTCCTCAAGAAATCGGGTGAGAAAACGCCGAGAATACGTTTCTGGAATATTCTAGATGAAAACGGTGTCTACATTGAAGATGCTGAAATACTCAATTATTTCAATTTATTTGGGATTTATCATCACAACATAATTCCCAAAGTTCCATGTGTGTTACTCCAGAGTTTTGATGACTATTATTATTATTCTAAAATGTGAAGGAAAAAAAAAATGTAAATAAAGATCTAGTGTGTCTAAACTTTTGACCGGTAGTGTGTACGAGTCACTACAACATTACAACAAGACCATCCGTAACGACAATACATCGTTTTACTTTACACGCCTGTAGAAAGTTTTGCGTTTCCATCTCCTGTATCAAGTCCTTTAATGCTTATATTTTGAATCTGTATTTATGTTAATAACCGTAAAATGAAGTAACTACATATTTACGTCCTGTAGCCTTTTAGCTTATTATAAGCGGCTTTCATAGATTTCTATTGTGTATTAGTAGCAGTGGATTAATAGCACGGTCCTCCAGCCTCTGAAGCGATTTCCCCTGACAAACAGTGACCAAAATAGCACCAAAAGAACGTTCCCCGTGAATTCTTTATTTTAACCGGATGACTAAAATGCTCAGTCCGCCAGTGGTACTGGCAGTTTATCAGAAGGCATCTGTCGGCTAAATTCCTGCAGCTATTCCGGGGGTTGGAAAACTCAGAGTCTCTCCATTGTGTTCGGAGAAAAGTGCGATGAACTTTATCCACCTTACATTATACCAGATTTATCGCGAATCAAAAGCGAGCGACAGTTTAGATTCAGTATGTTATCCAAAGATGTCGGTATTCCGAATGAACAACCAGCTCTTAGTAGTGGATTAAGACTTTTGGACCTTACTGTACACCACAGGCTGCTGAAAAAAAAAAAAAAAGTGATTAATAGGAGTGGTTAGTCTCTATGAATCTCAAATACACACATGAGGACGTTTTGCACGTGTGTGATGTTATGACACAACAAAATCACTCGTTAGCATAATGGCGCGTCTACATTAACGTGACCGTTTCAAAGAATCCAGAGACTTGGATCAGTGACGTTAATATCAGGGGTCAAGGGTTAACACGGGGTCACACGGGACACCTTGTTGAGCTTGGCGTAGTCGATGAGGTCGGGCCTGTGCCTGTGGATGAGGGCGCAGAACGCCAGGCCGTCCTTCCAGCTTCACCACGCCCGTTGAAAGGTCAGAAGGTCAAACATGTTACCAAAAGACATTTCTGGTCATTTCGAGTAAACTTGAGTCGACGTACTAACCTTTAGCCCTTTAGGGTCAGGTTGAAAAGTCAAAAGGTAAAATAAAACTCCACTAGCATTTAGCATTAGCTGTTATCTAATAATATTTCTGTTAACCGTCTATAAAGTACAGCTGCAGATACGGTGGACAGTATGGTGTTTTCCATTCAGCTCTATTATGTGAATTTTAAAATGCGCCAATCAAAATACCCGAACGTAAATATACGAAATTAGACATAATATGCCTAAATATGGAACAATTCAAATTTCTTTTCTGATTTTAATTGCCAATCTGTAAACTGTAATAAAACGTAATAAAAAGTGTGGTCAAAAACTTCTGACTTGTGTTCCTACTCTGCTTAAATGATTTGAATTTGTGTACAGCGTTATGACACTCACCTGACGTGAAAGTTCTGTACGTTCACATTCCTGTACGGAGCCGTCTTCCTCTGACACCACAAGAGCAGGCCTTCTTTAGCCGAGGTTTCTAAACGTACACAGCAAACAGCAATAGGGTTTAGTAGGACTTCACTACAAACCGAACATCCATCCATCCGTTTTCTATACCACTTATCCTACGCAGGATCACGTGGAAGCCTGGAGCCTATCCAAGAGGACCTTTGGGCACAAGAACACCCTGGACGGGGTGCCAACCCATCACATGGTACAATCGCACACACATTCACACGCACTACGGACAATTTAGAGATGCTAATCAGCCTACAACGCGTGTCTTTGGACTGGGGGAGGAAACCGGAGTACCCCCGAAAGCACGGGGAGAACATGCAAACTCCGCACACACAGGGCGGAGCCGGGATTTTTCCATCTCTCTTAAAGTTAAGACAAAAAAAAAAAAAAAAAAGCACAAATTTCTCTCTTGTGAAGTCTTTCCCATGTTGGAAAACTTTACCTCTGACTGGTACAAAGTGCCGACACTGGAGACTCCTTCCATCCTTTGTTAAATAACAACAAAATCTGTTTATTAGTAGAGTGTGTCGTGCGTCCGCCGTACAAGTCCCGGTGTACTGTATAGCGTTACCATAGAAACGATAACGTTAGCGCAGATGTATTAACATAACCCCGTGATTTGCAGATGCACAACGATACTAGATTATAAAACACAAATATATATACGTTTTTATTAACTGCGATTATTCATCTCAAACAGGCTTTAACGATGATTTTTTTATTTATTTATTTTTTTAAGAGCAATCAACCGATCTCGTTCCAGATTTCTCAATAACAGACATCTTACGCAAAAATAAATCAAAAGACGGCCGTACGACGACGATAACTGATAGGATGCCGTCGTCTCGTTTTATTCGAATCGAGCCCTGGCGACATATTTTACGCAGAAAAAGTCTGTACGTGTACCTTTTAAAGGTGATACTGGTGTGAAATCTTCTACACGGTGTCAGTCCTGAATTGCGCTTGCTATTCAAACCGAAAGATTGTTGACGGAGCTGTCTTACATCAGAGTTCCTAAGTTAGCTCCCCGATAACGCCACTTACGCCTGCCGATCTCCTCACACTCGCGTTCCTCAAATAACGCGGAGTAAACAAGACAGCACCTCCGTTTCCCTCGGTTACAAAGGAAGCCGCTCGCCGGCAGTGTGTTAAGGAATCAACTCCATGAGCAAACCGTGTTGAGACGTTTACACAGTCCGTGTTTTCCTACGCGACTGTAATACATGTATAATCATATTGAAGTCTTATTAATTATCCAGTTGACTTTCACGTTGTTCCTCACTTACATGACAGTTTAAGCAATGGCCATATACACAGTACATCCATTTAATAATACAAAATAATCCGAACAAAAGAACAGGTTCAGATCGATCATCTAGAACAGATTTAAAGCGCACCTATTATGGTTTTTCAAATATTCCCTTTCAAGTAGTGTGTTTATATACGGAGCTGTCTGTGAATGTAAAAAGTCTGCAAAGTTTCAAAAATCAAAGCGCTCGACAAACGGAGTTATCGACTCCCAAAAGAAGGAACCGATTCTGAACAGCTGAATCGACTCGTTAGTGATTCCAGACTTTACTTCCTGTACTAATCTATATAGGTTCGTAACAAAAAGCCCCGCCTCTGGTCTTCATTAGCTGCTCGCTGACAGCGGTAGACCAATCACGACAGACTGGGACGTCTGACCAATCAGAGCAGAGTACGATCTCTGAAAGGAGGAGTTTCGAACGAATCCTTTAGAAAGAATCATTTAACGAGTCGTTTGCGACACTGAGGAAAAAAGGTAACGCTGCAGTTTAAATTATGAGCACGTTAAAGTGTTCTTTGATCTCGGATGCACGTAAATCTATCGTATGATATTCTATGCACTGGTTTTTTTTGGTTATGATTTTAATTACAGCTGAAAGATATGTGCTTTCTGCCTACTGCTGAAATTCATACTGCATGTATGACTGCTATCCTGAAGTACACTGGTGTGTTTCAGCCTGCTTTCTAACATCAGAGCTGAAAGCGTGAGGTATTTTTGATATGGTTTATACTCGATGTGTGACTATATGTGAACGTAGATGTACTAGGAATACCAAAAAGTAGTCGACTCTTCAACATTTCCATGTTCCAGCGAAATCTGATTCAGGACATCACCATTTTAGAACCAGTGTGTCTAAACGCTGAGGAACAACACCGATGGCGCCTTGTCAACGTTTACAACGATTCAATTACTAATGCACAAAACAAACATCGCACGTTTTAACGTTTTAGGGTTAGGTTAATTTTTTTTTAATTCCAAGAGTCAAGAATGTTCCTGTTCTCACCAAGTTCCTGTTGCTCAAATATGTCACATCAACAATTTTACTTTGCTACACATGTTTTTAAAATCCGTTGATTATTAGTCTTCGATTACAGTGGGGGAAATAAATATTGGACGCGTCAAGATTTTTTTTTCAGTAAATATATTTCCAATGAGGCTATTCGCATGAAATTTTCACCAGACAACAGTATTAACTCAAGAAATCGGGAAATATAAAGAATTCCCAACATTAAAGTTCATGAATAAAGTTATGTGGAATAAAACGGAAAGACACGGGGGAAAAAGTATTGAACACGCTAATTGAAATTTATTTAATACTTAGTGGAGAAGCCTTTGTTTGTAACGACAGCTACAAGACGCTTCCTGTATGAAGAAATTAATCAGCCGCAGTATTCAGGTGTGATTTTGGCCCGTTCTTCTAAACATATTGTCTTTAAATCTTGTTCAGTTGGATTCAAGTCAGGTGATTGACTCGGTCATTCTAACACCTTCATTTTTTTCTCTGAAACCAAGTGAGAGGCTGTGAGACCATTTGAGAGGCTGGAAAACCAATTGAGAGGCTGTGAGACCAATTGAGAGGCTGTGAGACCAATTGAGAGGCCAATTAAGAGGCTGTGAAGCCAATTGAGAGGCTGTGAAGCCAACTGTGGGGCTGTGAAGCCAACTGTGGGGCTGTGAGACCAATTGAGAGGCTGTGAGACCAATTGAGAGGCTGTGAGACCAATTGAGAGGCTGTGAGACCAATTGAGAGGCTGTGAGACCAATTGGGAAGCCAATTGAGAGGCTGTGAAGCCAATTGAGGGGCTGTGAGACCAATTGAGAAGCCAATTGAGAGGCTGTGAAGCCAATTGAGAGGCTGTGAAGCCAATTGAGAGGCTGTGAAGCCAATTGAGAGGCCAATTGAGAGGCTGTGAAGCCAATTGAGAGGCTGTGAAGCCAATTGAGAGGCCAATTGAGAGGCTGTGAAGCCAATTGAGGGGCTGTGAAGCCAATTGAGAGGCTGTGAAGCCAACTGTGGGGCTGTGAAGCCAACTGAGGGGCTGTGAGACCAATTGAGAGGCTGTGAGACCAATTGAGAGGCTGTGAGACCAATTGAGAGGCTGTGAAGCCAATTGAGAGGCTGTGAGACCAATTGGGAAGCCAATTGAGAGGCTGTGAAGCCAATTGAGGGGCTGTGAGACCAATTGAGAAGCCAATTGAGAGGCTGTGAAGCCAACTGAGAGGCTGTGAAGCCAACTGAGAGGCTGTGAAGCCAACTGAGAGGCTGTGAAGCCAACTGAGAGGCTGTGAGACCAATTGAGAGGCTGTGAGACCAACTGAGAGGCTGTGAGACCAATTGAGAGGCTGTGAAACCAACTGAGAGGCTGTGAGACCAATTGAGAGGCTGTGAAGCCAATTGGGAAGCCAATTGAGAGGCTGTGAAGCCAATTGAGAGGCTGTGAAGCCAATTGAGAAGCCAATTGAGAGGCTGTGAGACCAATTGAGGGGCTGTGAGACCAATTGAGAAGCCAATTGAGAGGCTGTGAGACCAATTGAGAAGCCAATTGAGAGGCTGTGAGACCAATTGAGAGACGAATTGAGAGACCAATAAAAGCCCTGTGAATGCGCTGTCACTATAGAACCAATAGCATTAGATAACATCCATCCATCCATTTTCTGTACCGCTTATCCGACACAGAGTCGTGGGAAGCCTGGAGCCTATCCGTTAGATAACAATAACACTATAACTATAACAATAACTGTAGAACGAGTGCGGTAATATCGATCGAGCATGTTACAGCCGGGACAACTTTCTAAACCCAGCCCTGCTCTCATATGAAAACAGTGCACACCTTCTGACCAGTCAGATTCGAGCATTCCACCTGCTTTGATATATAAATAAATGAACAAACAAACAAACAAACAAACAAACAAATAAATAAATAAATCGGTACAAAATAATAAATCTGTGTTGATTCCGGAACCGAGAGCGTGCAGCAGGAAACTCAGGGCCGACATCAGAGCAGTATAACTGCACAGTAAATGTGTTTTATTATTAGTCTAATCATTAATACATCTATTATTCATTTAGTAGAGGCTAAATTTATCCAAAGAGGAAATACAAGCAGGGCGATATATATATGAAGCGGAGAACAATACAAGAAGTCCTACCACGCACGATTTATTACTATTTTATTCCTATTGTTGTACCTTCTACGGAGATGTCCTGAATGGCGAATCTCAGGATGATGGTCCAGATCATTCCGAGAGTCATCTTCACGTTCCCGTCCACGATTTCTGCACGCACACACACATCAGTACACACTCAGCGTGTCCACAACAGAGCAGTGTGAATAGCCAAACACACAAATCCTACACTTGGTATAATATGCTTACATGTTATCCATCTTATCTATAATATATGCTCAAGGATGAAAATCATCTGAAACTAAAACTTTTGCACTGCGGAATAGCAGGAAGTTGGACAGGAAGTGAACAGGTGGTCTTTGAGACTGTAAGCAATCGCACCTACTGCATGGTGGAGATACTGACGGCTCAGCGTGAAATAAAAAACACACCTTCAGCGCCGATGGAGACGAGCTTGACTCCTTTGCTGGTGATGAAATCGAGTGCTTTGTTGACGTTGGCTATTTTGTGAAACCGCATCTTCCCTCGGTCAGGTTTGGGTAACCGCTCACCTGTAACAAAACAGGAAATAAGCGCATAAGGTATGGTTTCGTGAGGAATGGGCGGGGGGGGGGGGGTGAAATGGGCACGGAAAACATACATGTAGCATACATAGAACGTAAAATGTGCACGTGTGTACCTGAGATGACTTCGAGCAGAAGCATGAGTTTGAGGCCATTCCTAAAGTCGTCCTCGATGTTCTCGATCTGTGTGCCAGCCTTTCGCAGGTGGGAGTTACACCACGCAGTGAACGTCTGAGACACACACACACACACACAGACATCTCAGACATCTACAATGCTTAAGGGTTCTTTGGTTGTCCCTCTTGGGGAACCGTTAAAAGGTTCTTATAAAGGTACTGTGTAGCTTCTACGTGGGTTCAATGTTCTAACAGTTGTTATAAACGGTCGTTCCCTCACCAGCCTCTCTTTGGTTCCTCTCTTTTGAAGTTAATAAAACAAACGTGTCAGATTAGAGAGAAACTCCTGTGTTGGAAAAATTGAAGGCACCGATTTACCTCGGAAAAAGCTCTGAAAATGAATCAACGCCTTCTGACCAATCAGAATCGAGAATTCAGCACCGTCGTGGTTGAATATTGAAATAACAAACGATATATTGTGCAGCACTAATGACTCTGAAGGTATACAGTAAGATTACTGTTCAGCCGCTGACATCATCTCTCTGAGTCACACACACACACACCTGTTGGGTGGAGGATCACCGGTGATTAATCAACCGCAGACTTTCCTCTGACACGATGCCCGGGATTTCTTTGAGTAATTCCATGAACGAGTCGGCCTCTCTGACCTGCTCTCCAGTAATACCTGACCTTCTCCTGACTTAAGTAGAAGCGCCATGTGTATATATGGGTTTCACATTTGTTGCTCATACACCGGGATCTCAGTTTATCAGGAACACCACACACACACACTCAAACGCACACAATCCATCGTGGAGATCAGCAAATGGTTGTAGTTGACCTGTATTATAGTTGGTTACGCATCATAAAACTAATGGACTGACGATCACATCCCTACGTGGTTCTTCCCCAAACTGTTTCCCACAAAGATTCAAGCACACAATTGTACAGAACGTCTTCGTATGCTGTAGCTTTACAACTTCCCTTCACCGGAACCTTGTTCCAGCATGACAGCGCCCCTGTGTACAAAGCGAGCTCCGTGAAGCCATGGTGTGTGAAGACTGGAAGAAGTTGGAAGAACTCGTGTCCTGCACAGCACCATGACCTCAACCCCACTGAATCATCATCATCATCATCATCATCATCATCTTTGGGATGAACTGGAACTGGAGTCTCCTCACCTCAACCTCACTAACGCTTTTGTAGCTGAATGAACACGCATCCCCACAGCCACGCCCCCAAAATCTAGCAGAAAGCCTTCGCAGAAGACTGGAGCGCATTATAACAGCAAAGGTGGTACCAACTCTATAATAACGGGCAAGGTTTTTGGAATGGTCGTGCGTCCACAAACTTTTGGCCGTATCACATATCATCTATCGATATTAGATCTGCGCGTGCAGTCTCCGAAAGCCCGACACGTACGAAAGTATTGGAACGGCAAGGCCAATTCATGTGTTTCTGCCGTAGACTGACGACATTTGAGTTCGAGTTGAAAAGATGAGAAGAGAGTTTAAGAATTTCAGATTTTATTTCCTGGTATTTAGACGTAGAAACGTCTTAAAACGTCATGGAACGTAGCACGTTTTTGTACGAGACCACACAATTTGCAGGCGGGGAAAAACATTGGAACACGTGACTGACAGGTGCGTGTTGTTAGCCTAGGTGTGTCCTGTTAGATTGGTTGTTTAAACAATAATAGCTTTCCGTTTCGCCTGGGAAGCATGTATTTGTTGTTAAAAAGGATAAGACAACATGAAGATCAGAGAGCTGTCTATGGGAGAAGAGCAAGCCATTCTGAAGCTGAGAAAAGAGGGGAAATCTACCAGAGGCATCGCACAAACATTCTGCATAACCAATATAACAATGGACCCCGACAGTGGCAGCGCTAGGGATTGACCAGTAACCCAGAACCTTTAACTGTTAATCCACCACGGACCCATTTTGCATGCATTTCAACCAGAATGTGCTTTTACTTACATTCACATGTGCTTTTATTTCTGTTTCAGTCCTGTTTCCACCCCTGTCCTGTCATTGGTTAGTTGCTCTACAGTGTTCACCTGTTCTGTGTTTAGTTCTTGATTTAGTTTGTCTGTTTATACCCTGTGATGTCATAATATATTCGCGAAGTCTTACTCGCCTTCACTCAGTGCGCACGGCGGCCGCGTCAATAAGATTAGATCATAAAAAAATGATATATACACAAATAAAACTGGAATTTAAAATGCCATATCTACAACCTGACCGTTTTTATACACAGCGCCGTGTCATACAGCGTCAGTTTCTGATTCTACGAGCTTCTGTTACTTGTTAGCGTTGTAGCTCGTGTCCAAAATGAACGGACTGGTCCATGTGGTGTAAGAGCAACATAGCGAAACTAGCTCCACAACATGAAACGTATTCATGGAAACATAACTCATTATCAATGGAAAGAAATACGAGCAGTGGAAATTCCCCGTGTTTTAAGAGGAACAAACATACTGAATTTGTTTTTTTAGAGTAGGAGTTTGTTTTTTTTTGTCTTTTTTGGACAAACTGTATATTTAATACTGCATATGACTTAAAACAAAGACATCGCCTTGTTAAAACGGTCAACTTTTTCGTTTATATTAAAAGCAGGACTGGACCTGGTGTACATCATGGAGCCTTAAGAGTGCCGTCCAGAGCGCATTCCTGCTGAGGTACGGCATTAAAATTAGCTTGTTGACGGGGTGTGTTTTGATAAGAGCTGTGGATTCGAGTGCACTGGATGGGGACGGGGACGTGGAAGCTGGCCGTGACCCAGGCACTCTGATTGGATGGGAAAGAATTTCATTCATCTCTAGAGAGAACGCGTGTCGGTTTATTGAAGCATGAATGGTGTGATGTGATGGATAAGTATTGATTTATATCATGGAAAATACTCGTTTCTGATTGGCTGGCTCACTGTTTTCTTTGACAACGCAGCACTGCGGAATTCTCCATTCTGATTGGTCATGAAGTGTTCTATAACTGCTAGAACATAAGTGACGTGCTGTTGTAGAAAAATTGTTGTTTTATTCCAAAGTGTTTTGTTCCTCTTATACCGTCGCGTTTTTTAGATTATAACAATCTTCGTTGTCGTTAGATGTTACTATGGAAACAATAACGTATCAAATTGTGTGAAAAGCTACTGTCAGAGCTGCTGTTACAGAAAACTAATCAACACCTTTTGACCAATCGGAATCAAGAATTCAGCAGCGACGTTGCGCAATACGTGCTGGATATCGTATTGCAGGCGATTATAAAATAATCGCTCGTTTAAGTAAAAGAAAAAGGGAAAAAAAAAAAAAACAATACTGTCGATCCGAGTAGTCTTAATTAGAACAGATGAAATGTACGAAGAGTTTGTGCGCTATAGATTAATAGATGTCGCACGTAGAGCACAAAGTCCCCCACTTCACCACACAACCATTGTTCCAAACAAAGGAATTCCTCGCCAAGGACATCGGATGAAACCCCATACAGCCATTTGGTCCCGAAGGTTAAAATTAGCCTCAGCATCCTCGCTAATCCTGAGCACGTCATCGTGTGTCAGAAGCCATCTGTTGACAGCAAGCGCATACCGAGCGCCTCAGCCTCTCCAAGTGCCGCTATTGTTAGCAACGATGCCAGATTGGGTGCTTTTCCACACAATTGCTCTATTTTAATCCCGCTGATTTGAGGGGAAATAAGGACTAGTTACAGGTTGCGTTCTGTAAAAACTGGTCCGAACGTTTTTCTTTTCAGCTATAACTGCCAGCTAGTGACTACGCTAGACACGTCATAGTTTGCTAGCGCGAAAACAAAGCAACGAATTTCAGCTATTTCAGGAGATGTATATCCCCCCCCCCCCCCAAATAGCACCACAATCTATAACATTCACAGAAAGAGCTGAATAGAAACTGAAAAACTCTCAGCAACCGTAAAAAGGACTAGCGTCTGCGTACGAGGCTAGCGTAGCTAACAAACGAGAGACGCTAAAAGGTGTAGGTACGGTTTGGCATCCTGAAAACCGTCACACGCTCGTGTCGAGTTGTTTAGGGTCTCAGAGTCTCAAAAAGACCACGGTTATCTGGTTTCTCACGCTGTATGAAACCGCGTTATCTAAAAACACGGAAGAAATTACGTCGCAGAGCTACAAACTATCGGAGCGCCATCTTGAAACTGGAACCAAAGGATGAATGTACTAGAGGCCATAAAATAGTGCACGTTTTTAGTTTTTAAACACTTTTACGAAATGGAAAACAGTGCGCCGAATTATATTTTATATCATATTATATATCATATATATATATAAAAACCTCGTAGCTCCAGTAGCTGCAGAAATAAACACACGGTGGCTGATTGATGACATTTTGGGATCTCCTGTTCAGTTCACTTGGACGGAAATACTCATTTTAAGGGAATTCTGGGACGGAAAGGTCATGCGACACGACGGCGTGGAGATGGAAATATCTCCTGGGATTGAAGACGTGAAATTTCACCGGTGCAATTTAACCACTTTAAATGAATAATAAATAGATGCATAAATAAATAAAGAAATAAAAACTGGTGCGCTCTCGGAAATAAGCGTACGACACTGCACCTTCCGTTGTTGCTCTGATCTTTTGTACCGTCAGTGTGTATTGATCACTTGAAAATGTGGAGATAGTGAACCTTTAAACAAACTGTGAGGCATGTACCTGGACCATAAAGAGCGTAAAGCTTTAATACAGGACATCTCAGTAAAAGAGGTACAGTAGGGTCCTGAGAAAAGCCTGAGAGCACCAGTGCAGAATCTTGGATATTAATATAGTTGTTTGAAATATTTCAGCATTCTGTTTATTTCTAATTTTAAATATGAAAAGAAAGTGGAAAAAAAAAAACAATCACAGCTTTTGCAAAGTGGTGTCAGACTTTTGGACTCCACTGTAGAGTACAAAATATGAGAGAGAGAGAGAGAGAGAGAGAGAGAGAGAGGGAGAGAGAGAGGGTGAGAGAGAGAGAGATACAGAGAGAGAGAGAGAGAGAGAGTGTGAGAGAGAGAGAGAGAGAGAGAGAGAGAGAGATAGTGAGAGAGAGAGTGAGAGAATGAGAGAGTGAGAGAGAGAATGAGAGAGAGAGAGAGCTACCTTGCGCTGTTGTTTTTCCCAGGCCGGGTCCAGCAGCAGGTCTCGGTCCCACTCATCCTCCTGCATCATGTACTCTTCCTGATAGAAGCCGTTATCGTACAGTACCGAGTTCTCCATCTCAATCATGTCGTTTTCCTCCGGTACGCGCGCGCTCACCTGTACAATTTGTTGCTCTAAGTTTTTGTTTGTTTATTTGTTTGTTTGTTTGTTTGTTTTCTCTCTGTAACAGCTCTTTACACCCTCGAGTCTATCTAAAGTCTGGTTTTCCGTTTTCAGTCCTTCTTGATCTTCTTCTTTCTCTCACTCCCGTTGTCTTCCCAACCGGCTGGCCACGCGCTCACCGGCGCAGCTGTCAATTAATACCGACAGGTCACGTGATCCTCTCTCTCTCTCTCGCTCTCTCTTTCTGCCGCTGTGTTTCTGTCTCTCTCTCTCTTTCTGTCTCTCTCTTTATGTCTGTCTGTCGCTTTCTGTCTCTCTCTCTTTCTGTTAGTCTCTTTCTGTTTCTCTCTCTCTCTCTTTCTGTCTTTCTCTCTCGCTCTCAATCTCTCGCTTTCTGTCGCTCTGTGTTTCTGTCTCTAACTCTCTCTCTCTTTCTGTCTCTCTGTTTGTCTCTTTCTGTTTTTCTCTCTCTTTCGCTTTCTGTCTCTCTCTCTTTCTGTCTGTCTCTCTCTTTCTATCGCTCTGTCTTTCTCTCTCTATCTCTGTGTTTCTGTCTATCTCTTTCTGTCTCTCTCTTTCTGTCTCTCTCTCTCTTTCTGTCGCTCTGTCTTTCTCTCTCTATCTCTGTTTCTGTCTCTATCTCTTTCTGTCTCTCTCTTTCTGTCTCTCTCTCTTTCTGTCTGTCTCTCTCTTTCTGTCGCTCTGTCTTTCTCTCTCTATCTCTGTGTTTCTGTCTCTATCTCTTTCTGTCTCTCTCTTTCTGTCTCTCTCTCTGTCTGTCTCTTTCTGTCTCTCTCTCTTTCTGTCTCTCTCTCTCTCTCTCTCTCTCTCTCTCTCTCTCGCAATCACTAAACCAGTGTTGTGCCAATCGAAAACCGTCACCAGGGGTCGCTGTTCAGCAAATGTTCGCACGGGAACGTGCGTGACGCTCGTGCACGTGACTGTGAGCGCGCAGACATTAGAAATTGTACACGCTAGATATTGTCACGAGCATCGAAATGCTTCAGTAGAGAAGAAATAAAACATTACTGCTGCTGTTGTTGTCTGCTGCTAGACTGCTAATGAGTTACTACTATGAATGGTTTTGTTATGAGTAGATGTTTTACAGTAGCGCTTGCTGTTGTTGTTGTTGTTGTTGTGTATAATATATTCTGATTGTCTGATACATGTAGGCTTATCTTAATTGTTATAACAATATCCTGTAATTATCCAGTAGTGTTGTAGAGATCCTATAGTTTGTTCTTTACTAATGTATATTACTCTGAGATATGATACAGTAGGCAAGGGTCACTGAATTCAGAGCTAGCGAAGATCGTTACCTCTCTTTATTTCCTAATAGCTGACTATAATGTTTAATAAAGGGACTCGTGTGATGTGTCAGCTCCTCTTCTTTCTATTGTATGAAGCATATTGATCAGATATTGATATATTTATAGATACAGTAGGGTCACTGAATCTGACAGGTCAAATTTGTATCTTTAACTTTATTAAAGATATTTGTCTTCAATAAATAAATAAATCTTTTTTTTATAAAAAGAAAATAATAAAGATCTGGTTATTTCTGAAGGTCTTGTGCACTCTGGGGAACTTATAACTTTCAACTGTATCAATTGTAACATGATGTGGTGTTGGAGGCAGTGGTGGTGGAGCTGGAGGCAGTGGAGACAGTGGTTTCGTTGGAGACAGTGGTGGTGTTGGAGACAGTGGCGGTGTTGGAGGCAGTGGCGGTGTTGGAGGCAGTGGTGGTGTTGGAGGCAGTGGTGGTGGAGCTGGAGGCAGTGGAGACAGTGGTTTCGTTGGAGACAGTGGCGGTGTTGGAGGCAGTGGCGGTGTTGGAGGCAGTGGCGGTGTTGGAGGCAGTGGTGGTGTTGGAGGCAGTGGTGGTGGAGCTGGAGGCAGTGGAGACAGTGGCGGTGTTGGAGGCAGTCGTGGTGTTGGAGGCAGTGGTGGTGCCATTGGAGATAGTGGTGGTGGCGCTAGAGGCAGTGGTGGCAGTGGAGACAGTCGTGGTGTTTGAGGCAGTGGTGGTGGCACTGGAGTCAGTGGTGGTGGTGGAGACAGTTGTGGTGGTGGAGATAGTGGTGGTGCCGTACACTCACACCGTCTCACACTGTCTCACACTGTCACACATCGTCTCACACACCCTCCCACACTCGTTCACACACTGTTTCACACCCTCTCGCACACCGTCTCACACACTCTCACACTTTCTTGCACACTCTCACACTTTCTCACACCCTCTCACACCCTCTCACACACTGTCACACACTCTCAGACCTTCTCACACTGCCTCACACCGTCTCACATGTGGCCGAAGATCCAACACAAGATTCCACATGATTAGCATTCTACATGTTTTATATATGTTTGTATACATACAAACATATATGGGGGGGGGGGGGTTGGGGTTTGTTGTTGTTTGGTGTTTTTTTTGGTGGAGAAAAAACATCTGGATTCAGGTCTGCTCATTGTATCCAAACCTCAAATTCACCTATCATGTACTGTGGAAATGTCGGTGCTTCATAATCATCTTCACACCGCTGCACTGCTGAATTCTCGATTCTGATTGGTCAGGTGTTTAACATTTCTGGAAGGAGTATCCATTGTCAGTTTTTTTTTTGACACAGGAAAATCTTTAGGACTAAGACGTTCACACTTTCTTGTTTCTCAAAAGGACGCACAGTGGGTTTTTTTTTTTTTTTTTTGACTTCACAGCAGCTATAATGTAAGAGAAGATAGTCGCACAACATCGTGTAACACCATGTAACTATAAAGAGATTTTTTTTTTTAAAAAAAAAGTAGGATGTGTCATTCTTCAATTTACATAAATGATAATCTTTGGTAAATTACTGCGGTAAAAAACAAATATAAACTTTGGGACGCTCTTTTATAGGAAAATAATCAACTTCAGGTTGGTAACTCGGCTTCATCACACCGACCGGTCGTTGATTATTTTCCAACAACAGTACAACCTCAAGTGTTTAATCCCGTTATTAGACAAAATATATATCATTTGATTCAAGGCTACAGCATTCAGTTCCTAAACAGGACAAGGGAAAGAAATCCACCCGTGGAAGACACATTTCTTTTTTTATTTCCATAGAAAATATGACACTCTTCAGATAAATAAAACTGAAACCCAGTAACAGAAAGAAAAAAAAAACACCTTCGGTCACGCCAGGAATTTTGGTTTGGTAAGAATGTCCGAACGTCTGGTTGAAAGCTCAAACCCTGATTTATTTCTGTATATAAAATGCCTCCTTTGGTCAGAGTTAAACTCTTAAATAAGCATTGCCTTTGCTTTATTCCTTTATTGTTTTCTTAGGTTTGGAGTGCTTGGCTGTTTCAGTGGTTAAAGTTCAGACAGTTTCAAGCTGTTAAATCTGTTGTCATGTACAGCTGAACATTTCTCAGCCTGTGTGTGTGTGTGTGTGTGTGTGTGTGTGTGTGTGTGTGTGTGTGTAATGGTGACCATCCTTACATACGAAACACAGACTCATGGCTGCTCTAAAACTAAAGAGCAAATGAAATGAGAGATTGTCAGTGTACTGAGGGTGTGAAGAATGGAGGAGGAGGAGGAGGAGGAAATGTTTTCCGTTCGTCATTCTGTTTCGCTGAGGCTGCAGGGTCGCCTGAACTCCTGCCCTCTCTCGTGGATCCATTTGTTCGACACTGGTATGAGAGAAAGGAGAAAACCGTCATGAGGGAAAGGAATAGAAAGATCTAGAAGCCTTACACATGTTGGACAAAGCGGCGGGGTGGGTGGGGGATGGGAGGGGTTTCCAGGAAGCATAGCCAGGGGGTCTGGGGGTTTTATTCCATTTTATTTCTGCTAAGCTATTTTACTGAATGAGCTTAATCCAAAGCTCAAAAACGAGTCAGCCCGTATATAATATCCACTAGAACCCGTGTTCTCTCATTCATCTTTCTACGTAAGCTCTATTTCTTTCAATTACCCGAGTGTCTGGTTTCCCGTAGAAAAATTATTCAGAAGTTTTACTAGTGTGTGAAGAGCATGCTCACCCCACTTGTTGCCCACCAGTACAGGACAGGCTGCGTGTCTCGTGCTGTAATCGCCCTCCCCACTGGAGAACAGGTTATACCAGAATACTGCTGTTCCCTGCAACACCACACACACATATTAACACACTTATATGTATATATATATATATATATAGATAGATAGATAGATAGACAGATAGATAGACAGATAGATGTCGATATATATATATATATATATATATATATATATATATATATATATATATACTATATAACATTTTAGAATAATAATAAAGTCATCAAAACTCTAGAGTAGCACAAAAGAAAAAATATATATTAGTGTGAGAGTAGTCAAAGATGAGTCTTGCCTTTTTGGGCCAAACTGCAGCTCCAACATCTGGGAAAACTGTAGCGCCCCCTGCTGCCACATCACTCATCTGCAGAATAAAATTCAACAAGTTTAATAGTTAGTTCATGGAAATAACAGATATTTATCTAACTATACGACGTAATTTGTTTGTACTGTACAATCACACATAATGTATCACTTTTTGCTAATCTTCGGTCATTTGGATAAGCAGCTCTCTGGATTAATCTCTGTTTATAGACAGGCAGAGACAGTAAACTACAACACTTATAAACGAGTGGCAAACACCTTCCTCGTCTACAAACCAGAAACCCGATCAGTTAGATCATCGGTACCAACCAAACCACAAGCAGTGGGACACTGAATAAATGTGGGAAATGTGAGATGGGCGGATGAGTTGCTGTAGTCTTGAATGGGTGAATGGATAAGTGGATGGATGGATGGATGGATAGATGGATGAAGGAATGTGCAGATAGATGGATAGATGTAAAGGATGGATGTAAAGTGTGAAGACGCTGAAAATCATGAGGGAAAAACGCTGATATTTTTATGGCTAAAATTATGAAACATTATTGTCAATAATAAAATAAATAAATTAATAATAATAATAATAATAATAATAATAATAATAATAATAAATATACGGATAAATATGGACAAGAGTGATGACTCACATAAAAGAGCCAGGTGGCGACTCGGTTCCCTGTACCAAGCTCTTTAAACGCATCTGGCTCGTCTTTCTGGACACGGCCACACACACACACACACACACACACACACACATAAATACACAGTTAAGATAATATTACAGAATTATTTAGAGATGCCACGGGTCATAGATTTGAGTCTCGGATTATAGTTACTCCTTAAATCAATCGAATGTTTACGACAATAACAGTCAAGCTTATATAAGTACGGAATAAAATAATAATAATAAAATAATTTTACATAATCAAAAATAATCAGTGTTAATGGTGTTGCTGTAACAGTACGTCCCGAAGTGTTTTATTTCTCTTCAACTGACGCTGGAGACTCCTTCCATGAATGTTAAATAAACATATAAACTTTTACAGCCAACGTCACCATATCAACAATTCCAGATGTGTGGCATCTGTGTGTGCGGAGCGATGACATGTGGTGAGTCCCTGTGTTTTAACCGGGCATCAGTAGCACGCTGGACTCGGCTTATCGCTTATTGCTCGATTGTCAGTTTAGATGGACGGAATGATAGAGACAACAACGGACAAATGAACTCACCCTGCCAAAGTCAAAATGCGGCTCGTACTGTCCTGCGACACCGTAGTTCGCTACCTGAAAAAAATAAATAAAAGCCTTTCAGCGCCAGTTTAAATCATTCGAATAGTAAATACATATCAAGTATCTATGACATGTTGAACAGAATTGATGTATTTTGAATCTAAATGAAAACTAGGATTGGGCAACAGGACAAAAATATCATATCACAATACGTGCAGGCATTTCTACCGCACGAAACACTTCAATTAATACGTTCCGTTCTTTTCCCCTTTTCCACTCTGTCCTCCTTTTGCTTTCTCCGTTTTATTCTCCCTAACTCTTCCTTTCCTTTCTCTTCTATCTATCTATCTATCTATCTGTTTTATTTTTTCTCACTCTTTCTCTTTCATTGTCTCTGTTTCTCCCTTTATTCCACTTTTCTTTTTCTTTCTCTTTTTGTCATCTCATTATTTTCTCCATCCATCCATCCATCCATCCATCCAGTGCTGTTTTTTGTTCTTCTTTCCCTTCCTTTTTCTCTCATCATCTCTTACTCCTCCTTTCTTTGACTCTCCTCTTTATTCCACTTGTTTCTTTTTCTTTTTCACCACATTATTCTTTCTTATCTATTTGTATGACTATCTATCTGTCTGTCTATCTATTCATCAGATTTTATTTTTCTCTCATCTTTCACTGTTTCGTTGTCTCTGTTTCGTTTCTCCCTCTATTCTGCTTTTCTCTTTTTTATCACATTATCCATCCATCCATCCATCCATCCATCCATCGGTGTTTTTCTTCTTTCTTTCTGTCTTCCTTTTTCTCCCCTTATCTCTCACTCCTCCTTTCTTTGACTCTCCCCTTTATTCCACTTTTTTTCTTTTTTCT
>NC_071263.1:27991970-27996970 GCF_023375685.1 Ictalurus furcatus
TACACCGTTCTATGAAGTCCCCAAAACACGTTGTGCGGCCGTTTGAGGTCTGGTACGGTGTTTTCTAGATAAAATCCACCCATTTTTGTGACACGTGATTCTGCTGTGGAGTTCTGCGAGTGATTTCTGCGTCCCTCCGAAACCGAAATTTACCTCTTGCTGATCCTGTAGGGGGCGGTCTCGAGTACGCCCGTGATGGGGTTCGAGATGGTGGCCCTCCGGAGCTACGGAGCCAAAAAAGGAGTTAATGCTGAGCTCCATATTCGTTTTTAATTGACCCGAGCGAGGGTTTGTTTTTTGTTGTTAGTCACTGTTAATACTAACGTGAACCAAAAAAAGGTTCCGTCTAGAACTCTGAATGGATCTCAGTTTGTCCATCTGGCAGAACGTTCTAGGTTCTATGTGAAACAGTGGCTTTCTCTTCAAGAGAGGGTTCCAAAGTAGAGGTCTGCATCAGGACTGGGATCCTGTGGGACCCAATAAACACATCAGGTGGGTTTTACTTTCATGTCAAGCAGGCCCAAGCAAAAAAAAATAATTTAAAAAGGGGGGCGTGTTCATTAACTACATTCGTTCGTTCATCATCAGACCCACCACGTTCATTATAAAATGAATGTAGGAAAGGTACAAGAAAATTTTTTTTTTTTTTTAAACAGTCCCATGCACACGTCTAGTTCCAAGCCGAACCATTTTAGGAAGTGAAAACCCTTCGACTTTGAGAAATCCCTTGAGAAACCGTATTTTTTTGGGGGGGGGGGTTCAAAATATTACACTGTATAAGCAAGTCAGAAAATGTCATGTAGATTGTACTGTATAAGAGTGACACTATACTCATTTTAGGCTCTGGGAAAAGAACGCTCACGTGACTTCTGCACAAATATTCAGTTGAGGTCATAAGTTTGCGTACGCCTTGCAGGATCTGCAAAATGGTAGTAATTACAAAATAATGAGAAGGATCGAGAAGGAAATTGCATTGTTTTGTATTTAGTCCCGCCCTGAATAAGCGATTTCACATCACAGATGTTTACATCTCGTCCACGAGACACAATGATAACTGAATTCACACAAATGAACCAGTTTAAAACGTTCACGTACGCTCGATTCTTAATGCTGCGCGTTCGTTACGTGGATCAATAATGACCGTGTTTATGTTTTGTTAGAGTTGTTCACGAGTTCATGATTGTGAGATCTGAGGACAAGTGAAGAAGAACTCGACTATTACAAAAGGTGCAAACATTCACTGACGCTCAAGGGGGGGGGTGTAAACTTTTGAACAGGATGCTCGATGTAAATTGTTATTATTTTGGCTTATGGGGAAACATGTAAATTTCTTATGTAGCTTCCGAAGGGCAGGACTAAATGAAAAAAATACTAGTAATTTACACCGATCATCCTGTTCAAAAGTTTACACCCCCCTGGCTCTTAAAGTATCATTGATCATCCAGGTAAAGACACACGCACACGGTATTAGGAATCGAGCGTGTGTTAACTTTTGCACGGGTTCATTTGTGTAAATTCAGTTATTATTGTGTCTTGTGGACTATACGTAAATATCTGTTATGTGAAATCGCTTATTCAGGGCAGAACTAAATAAAAAACGAAAAACTTATGACCTCAACTATATCTTTCATCATGTTATCATTGTTATCCAGCAACTGACTTAAGAGGAAATATGGGAAATTTAACTAAGAAAAATGGCACACTTGACTGCTTAATATGCAAAATGTTTGCAAGGAAGTATGTATGAGAATAAAAGTAATATGAAATAAAAATATGTATCTGTGTGTGTTTTTCTAGAACAATCTGCTTATTACCGCTACAAATACTAACTTTACATAGTTCTGTACGTACATAAACACTTTCATGCCACGTTTCCCATTACAAATCATTAGTCCTGCTGCCGAAGTAAAATTTCGAGGGGCGGAGCCGAGTGGCCAGCTTCGCACGGCTGAGAAGGCGGAGCCAAAACGAAGCAAACAAACCCTGTTACTAAAACGTTATTCCGTAAACCCGTATATAATGAGAAGCACATATTTACACATATTCCTACATCAGTGTTGAAACTGCAGCTAAACCAAAACGTCACATGACAACCGGCGACCAATCACAGACCGACTTCAGAGAGCCGGACTCACCCTGGGCTTGGCGAGCTCTTTGACCTTTCCGATCTCGTACTCGGAGATGATGTCGTGATAGCGGACGATGTGCGGGCGGTCCCATTCGTCCTCCTGCTTGACGGGAGCCAATAGCAGACGAGGATTGCGCTTGTTGTCAAAGTAGCGGCAGAACAGACGGCTCCGCCTACGAGGAGTCTACGACAAAACGGAGAGAGGGAAAAGATTATTTCATTATAAACGGAAATAAACTGTCCGACCAGCGGGACAACCGTTATCGAAAGATTGTATATACTGTACGTTTACTTATTATTATTATTATTATTATTATTATTATTACCTCGACGATCGGCTTTTATTCAAATCGCAGGTTTATATTAACGTGCTCCTTCTAATACGTTCTCGTTTCTATAGCAACAGCTCATTCACAGGGACTTGCATGGTAGATGTTCCACATGATCTAAAGCCTAATGATAAAGGGATTTGTACAACTATCCTGTTATTTTACAAATGAAAGTGGTGAAGCTTCCGTAACATTTATGGAAGGAGTCTCCAGTGTCAGCACTTTGTAACAAGTCAGGAATCAAACGCTTTCGGCACTACACTGTACGCTGTAGTTCTCCTATAACAGCATGACCCGTAATTCCTCCGGAACGCAAACAGAGAAGAAAGTGAGAGACGGGGCGAACAGTGTGATAAAAAAAAAAAACAATACGATTACGTAGAGGTGTTGAGTTCTCACCATTTTCAGTCCCTCTCCTCTACACAGCTGCTCGTATCTCTTCCTCTCAGACAGCGGGTCTTCGGAGCGCTTCATCTGCGCGTCCCGTTTATCCACGTGTCTCTTCTCTCGCTTGTCACCTTCTGCAGATGTTTCTGCTCTCCTCTGCTTCTCCAGCTGGACTTCGAAATACTTCAGGTTTCCGTTGGCGCGCTGGTGAGTGGGATCTGGCAACCACATGCATGCAAAGAAACAATACGGTTTCGACTTTAGTCTACAGACTAAAGAGAGATCATCTTAGATAATCTAGTTTTGTACAAGTTCAGGAAGTTGCACTTGGTGTTTTTACCCAGTTTGAGCATCCTCTTGGTGAGCTCCAGCGCTCTCTCTAAGTCGCCCTGCTGGTAGATGGCGTAGCTGAGGTAGTCCAAGACGGTCACTTTGTCCACGGGCGAGTCCTCTCCGTCGTCCAGCTGTTTGAGAGCCTGAGTCATCCACAGTTCAGTGTGGTAGTAATCCGACTCCGAGTACACCACCTTCCCCAGCTCGAAACAGTCCTCCACCGTCATACGACTCTTATGCACCACACCTTGTCGAGACACATGACCGATCACTAATTACTACCTCAATTGGCAGAACTATTCCTCCGTAATTATAAACGATGTTGAATGTTTTACTAACACTCGGTGTATATTCGCTAGCGTCAAATCGTCAGGGTTTTCCGACAACACCGACGTTTATTGCATTTAAGTCAAAATAAAATGATGATGACGGTTATTATTATTATTATTATTATTACTACTGAAATCTAGCTGACTAATCTGGTTGCGAATATGAAAATCAGTCACACCGTGTGACCGTGCGATGTCCATTAAAATTCTTTTGTTCACACGTTTCATCCAGTAAGCGTTAGTCGTTATTATGGAGAAAGAATTAAAGATTCAATTCAATTCAATTTTATTCGTAGAGCGCGTTTAACAACGGACGTCGTCTCAAAGGAGCTTCACAGAAACATATAAACACAGGATGGAGATTTTAAGAGTGTGGATTTATCCCTATTGAGCGAGACGGTGGTGACGGTGGTGAGGGAAAACTCCCTAAGATGATATGAGGAAGAAACCTTGAGAGGAACCGGACTCAGAAGCGAACCCGTAATCATCTGGGGAACGACGGATAGTGTGAACGTAAAAGGAAGGTCATTATGGTTTTATATGAAGTCTGTTTGTTGAACTAGTCCACTGTTCACTAAAGGAGACCTGAGTGTAAAATTATATGTGGTGACTGCAGTCCCAAGGACATCGCCGCAACCGTAGTCCCAACAACAACAACGAGAACGTCCGTGTGGAATTGAGGTCCAAAACCATTTCCATGGTACTTCAAGCGGTACCGTCCTAGGAAGATGTCTAGTTCACTATAGAAAAAATGTACAATTTATTCAATTGTTTTAGATGATTTAGACCATCTTTTCTGTATATTATTAAACACAATCTTAGATTGGAATTTTTTTTCTTTTTTTTTGTTTTTCGTGCATTTTTCTAAACCTATTCTAACGTGTAATTTTTTCAGACGAGACTCAAATCATTTCGTTACACTCATTCCCTCTGACTTTCTTAACTTTCTACACCCATTTCGCGCCTATATCTATTAAACCTGATCTACTATTAGAGAAGTTTTCTTTTGTCTTTCTTTCTTTTTTGCGAGCCGATTTCAGAGATTTCATTTCGGAGTTTTAGACTTATGTTACTATCGTTTTTTTGGTTTTTTTCTTAGACTTATTGTTTTACACACACACACACACACACACACACATACCAGGCAGATCTCCAGCAGAGAGGGTGTGGGCTGAGAGCTGGTATGTGTCTTGCAGTCGGATTAAAGCTTTCGCTGCTCCTTTCTGATCCTCATCGGTAGGGAAGTACTGCCTCTGCACCGTCAGATTAGAGATAAACCCTACACACACACACACACACACACACACACAGAGAGAGAGAGAGAGATTAAACACACATTAAAAACACACATTAGTAGAAGAAGAAGAAGCAGTAGCTAGTTCTATATGCTATGCTGTTTCTGTCTTTGTGAAATAAATGTCTGTTACTCCGCAGACGGACCGTCAGTGGTGTCTCTGAGCACGAGATTCTCCACATCGGCCCACTCCACGTTCA
>NC_071263.1:27999470-28031970 GCF_023375685.1 Ictalurus furcatus
CATACAGCATTCATACAGCATTCATACAGCAGTCATACAGCATTCATACAGCAGTCATACAGCATTCATACAGCAGTCATCCAGCAGTCATCCAGCAGTCATACGGCATTCATACAGCAGTCATCCACGAGCCATACAGCCGGCATACAGCCGTCATACAGCAGTCATACAGCATTCATACAGCAGTCATCCACGAGCCATACAGCAGCCATACATCAATCATACAGATGTCATAAAGTAGTCATACAGCAGTCATACACCATTCATACAGCAGTCATACAGCAGTCATCCAGCAGTCATCCAGCAGTCATACGGCATTCATACAGCAGTCATCCACGAGCCATACAGCCGGCATACAGCCGTCATACAGCAGTCATACAGCATTCATACAGCAGTCATCCAGCAGTCATCCAGCAATCATACGGCATTCATACAGCAGTCATCCACGAGCCATACAGCCGGCATACAGCCGTCATACAGCAGTCATACAGCATTCATACAGCAGTCATCCACGAGCCATACAGCAGCCATACATCAATCATACAGATGTCATAAAGTAGTCATACAGCAGTCATACACCATTCATACAGCAGTCATACACCATTCATACAGCTGTCATACACCATTCATATAGCCGTCATACAGCAGCCATACAGCAGTCATACACCATTCATACAGCAGTCATACAGCATTCATATAGCCGTCATACACCATTCATATAGCAGTCATACACCATTCATATAGCAGTCATACACCATTCATATAGCAGTCATACACCATTCATATAGCCGTCATACACCATTCATATAGCCGTCATACACCATTCATATAGCCGTCATACACCATTCATATAGCAGTCATACACCATTCATATAGCCGTCATACACCATTCATATAGCAGTCATACACCATTCATATAGCTGTCATACACCATTCATATAGCAGTCATACACCATTCATATAGCCGTCATACACCATTCATATAGCAGTCATACACCATTCATATAGCAGTCATACACCATTCATATAGCCGTCATACACCATTCATATAGCCGTCATACACCATTCATATAGCAGTCATACACCATTCATATAGCCGTCATACACCATTCATATAGCCGTCATACACCATTCATATAGCCGTCATACACCATTCATATAGCAGTCATACACCATTCATATAGCCGTCATACACCATTCATATAGCCGTCATACACCATTCATATAGCCGTCATACACCATTCATATAGCCGTCCTACACCATTCATACAGCAGTCATACAGCAGCCATACAGCAGTCATACAGCATTCCCTGATTCAAATTCCTAACTAGTTTATATTTTGGGAAATAGACCCAACTACATTCCTTAGAAAATATCACAAGAAAAGACAAACAGAAATAATAATGCTGCATGCGACTTGGTCACAACTTGTAATTCCCAACCTCCAACCAGTTAAAGCCAGACAAAACACTCCCTCAACCTGAAATTCCACCTCGTCAGCGTAGTCCTCTCAACTACGAGTTTCTTCCCTGTCTCCCGAGTGACATCAAATCAACATGGCCGCCCGCGGCGTCAACAGTAAACACAGACGCACTTCTTATTATTAAAAGAGTTATACCCTATATACAAGTATCTGCTTTAGATGATCAACATTCACACGTATTCGCTTCTTCAGTCTATAACACTAGGGACTATACAGTTGACTGTTTAAGGAGGAAAAGTAGGTGATAATAGAGCTGGGTGATATGACGTTATAATATTGCTATCATGATAAACGATGTCACGATGCTCTTTCCCGAGATATCGCCGGTATCATGATATCTTTTTATTACCTTTTCATTACTTTTATAATTATGAACTAAACGGAACTCAAAGGAAGCAGCTAATTGGATGAGATTTGTTTGTTGTTGTTGGTTTTTTTTGTTTGTTTGTTTAACTTAATCTTTAAAATTGAATCTTCTTTAAAACAAATTTTGCAACAATGCTTGTGTAAGAAGCCACGGGGAGGAGGAGAGTGAGGAATGCTTCAGCAGTGTGTCTCACCCCCACACACACACACACACACACACACACACATACATAGTGAATGTCACAGAGAGGTCACGACAAATATGCTCACCATCTGCGCTACACGTTCTTAACACCCAAAAAGCTCAAATTAGTGAAAACTTTTTTCAGTTTGTGTAATCTTTAAAGAATTCAAGCTGCTTAAACACGTCTAGAGGACAGATCTGAAACAGCGAATGAATCGATGCCATATCGTTCCAGCTGTCTCTATATGGTTACATATAGTGCGATGCAATATAACACAGTATCATTCGGTATTACAGGAGGAGCCATAAGCCACGCCTCCTTCTCCGTGAAGAGAAAACACACACACGATTAGTGTAAAATCGAGTCAAGAAAAATCGAAAGAAATGATGAGCCAGCCTGACCAGAGACAACTAGAGATGTTTGTAACACAGACGTTCTGATTTAAACTAGCATCGCTAAATTCAGCGTTTTACATAATAAGTTCAGTTAAGTCTAACATTAAGGATACGTTTAAAATAAAATCGCTCTGGCTAAAATCTCATATAGTTGAGTTTTCCATGTCTTTGTGCTTTAAAGTTAAAAAAGTAATAATAAATAAATAAATAAATAAATAAATAAATAAATAAAATACAGGCTGGTGTATGGAAGAATTCTGCCATGGAGGAAAAAAAAATTATAAAAAAAAAAAAAAAAAAGGTAATTGTGACTTCATATCTCAGAGTTTTGACGTTACGTCTCGCAATTCTGACGTTCTTCTCGCAATTTTACGCTTACCTCTCGCGATTCTGACTTTTTTTTTTTCTCCTCGCAACTTAGACGTCCACTTGACGCCGTACCTGAAATGTGACTAACGTCAGGTAACGAGCGCACGCTAGCGTCTGGTTGTCCTTGTCTTGACTAGCTGATGAGCGTCGCTCGTACTGTATCTAACCTATTTATCGAGATTTGAGAACGAGCGATACTGCGTTCTTTGCGACTCACTAAATGTCAAGTGGACGTCTAAATTGTGCGGGGGGAGCAAAGGTCCGAATGGCGAGACGTTAACTCCAAATCGAGAGAAATAACGTCAGAATTATGAGATTTAAACTCGCAATTCTGAGGGGAAAAAAAATATTTAAAAATAATTAAAAAAATAGAATTGTGAGACTCAAAATTGCGAGAAATAAAAACAGTCAGAATTGTGAGATTTAAACGTGCAGTCGTGGGAAATAGAGTCGTAATTTCCTTCTTTTTTGCTTCCATAAAAACTGAATCGATTGTAAAATAATAAAAAAATAAACACATAAATAATAAAAATAGTCATAAAATGTAGAATAGACCACACATGTATAAAATAAATATATATATATAGGCCTATAGAATCATATAAAATGACCAGAAGTCCAGACAGAGCGCCTTTTTTTGTTTGTTTGTTTGTTTGTTTGTTTGTTTGTTTGTTTATGAACACACATTTCTTCGTCAGTCTAAATGCTGCACCTGTACAAATATTTGGGGGGAAAGTTTTGTGTTTCCACGTACATACACTCTTTAATTAATTCACTGATTGATCAATTGATGGACCGAACAAAACAAAACAAAACAAAATAAATAAATCATTTTTATATAATTAATATTATTATAATAAGTTCATTACTTACTTACTTTAATTGATGTGTTTATTGAGTCGTTGATCTTCAGGTATCCTGACTGACAGACTTCCACAAATCGCATGCCCCCCCCCCCCCCCCCCAAAAAAGGGATGCAAAAAACCTGGGGTCACGTGATGCATCATCATCATCACCCAAGACTTGCGTTCGTGCCGAACCGTAGGTCCTGCATGGAGACCTGAGCTCATCCCGAATTGAGGAGCTCTGGAGCGGACTGCCACGTGTTCACTCATCCCTCCCTCCCTCCCTCCCTCTCTCTCCTCCTCCTCCTCTTCTATGTCCTCCTGCTTCCTTCCTCTTGCTCCAGGGAACGAATTTCCACTTCTGATTTACAGTGCAGGAGACTGAAGGGTAAAAAGGTGCGATGGGTGTATAGAGAGGAGAAGAGAAGAGAAGAGAGGAGAGGAGAAGAGAAGAGAGGAGAAGTGCTCTGATTTGGCAAACAGTAGGCTACGGGTGTGAAGGAGGATGGCGCGCGAGACACGGGATCCACTGGCACGAGCGCAGCTGCGCACTTCAGGATCACTTTCGAGCACATTCTGTGCATGACAACCTTGTTGCAACATGCAAAAAAAAAAATACCAAAACACCGAATACACTAAATGTGCACCGGTTCTCGCTGAGAATGATTCTTTTATTCAGTGAAAATATATATATATATAAAATAAAATTGGACAGAAGAATTGAAATCATTAGGGTTCATCCAATACTCGAGGGTTGCGAGTGCACCTCGAACTTAAACTCGAAACTTTCTGTATGTCACAGAGCCGGCAAAATCCCATGGAGCGCACTTACAGTACTAACAAGCTTTCTAATAAATCTGCACAGGAGGAAATAAAGCACTTCAAACAGTGATGTCATCATTTGTAGCAATCAAGCTGGAATAATGTAACAAAAAATGGTTACACTGTATCACATCGACGTGTGACTGTAAATATCCCTGTAACTCCTGTATCATGTTCTAGATCATGAATGAAATCCTTACCCTTACACGTTGTCAGTCAGTCCACAAGCACCGGATGACACACAGATCCCGAGCTGCTCCGGTTGATATCACGGCTCCTTGACTCGACTCTCTCCAGCTGTGGTTACTCCTCTGTCGGGTTTTGCAGCCGTGTTTTATCCGGTGTTTCCTCTCCCCCACTCGCCATCTGCTGGTGGGATTCCTCTGTGATACGTGCCGAGACTCACACACCAGTCCATGGGCGGTTCATTGACAAGGAGCTTCACTGAACCGATTCGCTCCAGCACACGCGTTTTAGTGAGTCGAATTATTCGATTCGTCCGATTCACCTGCTCCAGAGATATCTTTTAGGCCAAGTGTTCTCAATTTATTTATTTATTTTAAAAAATATATATATATATTTCTTTTTGGAATCGAAGCGAGAAAAAAAATGATCTCTTTCGTGAACGCAATCAAGAAAGAATTCAAATATTATGCAAACTGAGCGAATATTTGACGTTATGTTTGTTTATTAAAGCCGTTATGACATTTTTATATCCTGAAATTTTCACCCCTAGAACCAGCGCCAGTAGCAAAGGGGTTAAAAATGTACATTCACAAACTTATATTCCTAGTAAGTAGTTTTAGTAACATTAGAGATTAGAAACTGATTGATCGTGACATCTATTTGAAATCAAATTCCCCATGGACTCTCGGGGAGTTTTTCCTTGCCACCGTCATCTGTTCATTAGGGATCTCAATACGAATCGACACGCAGATATCTGTAACGCTGCTTAGTGACAATGTCTGTTCGCAAAACCACCGTATAAACAAAAATTTTATCAAAAAACTGTCTCTTCTTTGATTCTTATGATCTGATTCACCCAAACGACTCGTGTAAAAGATTCACTCAAAAACAAACGAGAAAAAATTCTCAGCTCTTGCATCTCTGGGCTGGGATCCAATCTGCATACTTGTATTCTTAGTAGGCTTAGTATTGCTTACTTATGAATGCTTTTTTGTGCTTTCTAAAATCATACCACAACACAGAAGTAAGTCAGATTGCAGCGCTGGCCCATGTGGATGTGGCAGATACAGTACGTTTAACCATTTCCTTAGTATTCATGTCACACTCAACGTAGCTGAGCCTCGCGTAACCTCCTTGTGTAATATTTACGATACAATATTTATATATTTACAATATTAACTTATTTACACTAGCGAGTAAGGTAAACAATTTGTTGGTCCATCGCACATAGCTAGTTAACTCACCACTGATTTTGTCCGGATTGATTTTTATTTCAAATAGAATCGAAGTGACAAAGTTAATATAAAACAACAAAGGAATCATTGTACAACGACGGTGTAGCGTATAGTAGAAGTATATCATCCCTCATCATTTAAACGCTACATTTAACACTGTGGAGCGTCTGTGAAAGAAGTTAGCTCCTGTTATCACTTACATTACAGATATCCTTTCATAAATGTTGAATCTCCTTACAGAAAACATAAGAACACATTTTTAAACTCTATTTATCGTTAGCCGTGAGTTATCTAGATCGTCCGCATATACGTCCACGTTGTTACTATAGAAACTATCAGAGCTGCTGTTATGGAATATTAATCAGCAACTTCTGGCCAATCAGATTCGAGAATTCGAAGGGCTTTAACTGCGCATACGTGGATTGGTCTGCTTGATTTGTAGTTTGTCCTCAATGTCATTTTGGATAATTACAGATAATTAAATCAGCTCTTGATGGTTCTGTCTCTCCTTCACCTTTTTCCTCTCTAATTTATATTCCCTTGAGTTGAAGTAAAGTGATAGTTATTCATTTTCCCCCCTTACTAAACAGTTCTATAATTAGGCTCTGTCTCTCGAGCCGAGTCTCTGGGTTTAGATCGTTCGCAGACATTTTAACACCGCAGCAACCGAGGCAAGACGTTACCCTGATGTGAAGTTTGAGACGCTAAAGAATTTTTACAGTCTTTGTTGTTTACTCACGAGGTACCGCCTCTTTTCACACCGAATTTAAACAATAGACTCTACACACACACACACGCACACACACAAAAAAAGAGTCGAATAAAATAAAATGTACACTTTATTACATCGTAGTGTAGTAGAAGACATCATTTTTTACAACCAAGCGGTGATAATAAATAAGTATAAAACGTTTATGCAACATGTTTAGTGCAGAATCCATACATAATTGAGTGTAAAATGATTTTTACACGTATGAGAATCTGTCATTATTTATATAATATTAATAATGTATAGCACGTTTCGGTATTTTAATAACCACATGCTAATACAGTAAGAACGTCTCAGTTTAAGTTCATTATTCATCTGCTAAATTAAGGGTGAATTTAGCTAGGATGTTTTGCAGATTTCACGGCAGAGGGTTTGTTCTTTGGTGTGTTTTGGCAACTAGAAAAACAGAAAGCAAACACTGCTACTACTGTCAAAACAATAATACAAAAATAACAAAGATTTTCTTTTCGCTAGCCTAAATATACAATATTTCAAACCCTACTATGTAGTATCTACTAATTCCTCAATATTTGGTTTGTCACAATGTCAAGATCATGAAGGGAAAAAAAACAAAAACAAATTAACGAGCAAGATCGATTGGCAAAAAAAAAAAAAAAATTAAAAAATGTAATATTAAAATCTCAAGAAGGTGTGATTTTGTTGCTAGTACGTCAAAAATAGTGTAGCAGGAATGATTGAATGCTCTTGATCTTTCCAATAACACTCTTAGCCAAATTATGAATTGTTATATTTATTGTTGTAATGTTTCACTTGTCCGGTGGTCTCGAGGAAGATGGTCCAGAGCAGTGCTTCTCAAACTTTTTTAATGATATTTTTTTGGAGCCAAAGAACTTTCTATTCCTGAAATTTCCACTCATAGAACACATTAGGTCTGAGTTGACTTTGGTCCTTGGACCCCTAAATGTAATAACTTTGACAATGTGACATTGTGATTTCCACCACTGGACCCCCCTGGCTATGCTTCACGGACCACTGTGGATCCCACGTTGAGAACCACTGGTCTCGAGCATGGGTTTTCACAACCGGTCCTAAAAAGCCCCTTCTGTCTACCTTTTCAAGTTGTCAGTGCTCTCAACCTACCATAGTACGCTAGACCAGGTGTGTCGGGAGCCGGAAAAAGCTGTGAAGGACAGCGATTCCTCAGGACTCAGGATTAAAAGTCCTATTCTAATGCTTGATCATGCAAGTCAGATTTGATACAATGGTCTAGGTGGAATTAGGTGTAGCTCTTGCTTGGTTGGAACAAAAACCTGCAGACACCAACAACCCCTGGTCTAGTCCTCTATTCCATATATCACCAGCTTTACTCTTTGAAATACCCTGCCAAAAGTCATATTATACACCAGTTGCATTTACATTTATTCCTTTGGCAGATGCTTTTATCCAGAGAGAGTCAAAATTGAGCTGAGCAGATGGTGGCCAACAGTGGCAGTTTGGCGGTATGGCGATTCAATCTTACGTCCTTATGAACAGTTGGCTAGAGCGCTAACCGTTGATCCACCACTGCCCTGGATTGCAAAATACCCTAATCACATTCCTCTGGATAATTCAAATGTTTGGATAAAGAGTTTTGGATTGGGAAAGAGAACCAAATTCTGATTGGGTATCGTTCTTCCACATTTTTAAAAGGTACATATAACTTGTGTCTAATTTGTGACTTTTCACCACTGTGTAACATTTAGTGACCGGGTACTCAACCAGAGGTTGTTCTTGTCCTGTAAAACAAAGAATGGTAATTTATGATCATTGTAACAATAGTTCATTTTTATCCCTTTTACCCCAAACACATTTGAGCCAGCCAATCAAGGTCAGAAGACTAAAACTCTGCAAGAAGTTAGACCTCCATGGCATGGCACACTTGACGTAGTCAGCTAAGTACCAGCAGTTTGGTCTGTCACTTTCCTTATTCTATGAATTTCTGGAATCTTGAATCAGATTCGTGAATATGAATCTGCAGAGTCTTCCAAAATCTGTGGCTTTGTTTTTTCTTCCAAAAATTGTCCCTAATGACCCTCTCGCTTGTTCAGAGCCGAATGTCATCAAGCGATGTTAGGCGTCTCCCAAACAATTGCTCCTCGTATTCAGAGAGTTGACGAAGGAACCCGGCATTTGGTGCCGCACAAGTGCGCCTCTCTTTGAGCCACTGGAAAGCATGAAGTAGAGACCAGCGGCGCTGTTCCATCAGGAAGCCCAGTGTCAACACCGAGCTGCGGCTCCGTCCCAGGCTGCAGTGCACTAGCACACGCCCTCCTGGTGAGCCCGGTGAACCCCTCAGGGCTGCTGCTATGAAACGGGAAGCTTCCGGAAGTGCCTGGCGAAGGTCCTGTTGGGCGTCGTCACTGAGCCGGAGTCGCAGATACCTCAGGACATTGGGGAAGGCATCTGAGATCTCGGCGGTGGCGTTGACCACATGTGTGATATGCAGGTTCTTTATGATGCGGTAGTCCTGTGCTTGCGAGGCAGAACCTTGGTACAGTGCCCCTTCCAGGATCTCAGAGGGATAGATGGTGAGGAGGCGGCGCTCAGACTCGAGCAGGACCATCCGAGGTGTACACAGGAAGGGGTAGAGCGAGTGGAAGGCCGAGTAGCCGCCCAGCAGGATGACAGGGTCCATGCCAAGGGCACTCAACTGGAAGAAGCAGTGCTGTAGGGTGGGGTTGTCGGCACGTGCCTCTTGGCTGCCTACTGTACACGAGAGAGGAAAGAAGACAGAGATCTATTAACGGACTGACTTGTTGGGTTCAGTTGTACATTTTTTTTTTTTTACTTGGGTTTGCATGGATTATAACTATGGATGTTCTGATATCTTAGATGTGCCTGGTAGACGGAGTTGGAGTTTTTGATCAGTAGAAGGAACTATTCAGATGCTTGAAAACACTGAGTTTTTGTCATTGCTGAAAATTCATGGAAACTTAAATGGACTCGCTCAAAACGACCTTGTATACCAGGGGACATCAATTCTACTGCTGGATGCTTGGAGTGTAGTATAGGCTGGTGCTTGACACACCCAATAAACATGGTAATTAAGTGGTGAGTTGAAGCGTCTTTGAGCAGGGGAATATCTAAATCGTGCTGGACTCTGGCCCTCTTTTTTTTTTTTTTTAACATTTCTACAAAATGGCATGATATCTTCCCGAATGGAAAAAAACTCAGAATTGTGGATTTTGGGCTATTCCTGAAATGTAATAATGGTAGTCCTTGGAAGGTCGTTGATTCTGATTTTATCATAGTGTTGTTTTGAAGAAGGATGTTTAATAGCCAGGACGTTTTCTTACTAGTGTCCTTACCAATTTCTGGAGAATCAATGCAGCAGGAAATCTGGGATCTAACGGAATACATAGCATCTGGGTCCTGAAATGAATCTAAAAAGTATTTGGCTTCATACCAGGGTTGAATTGTGGGGGGGGGGGGGGGGGGGGGGGTTAGGTTTAACTTTGTATATCGGTTGTCCCTTGTAACTTCTCAAATATACTTTTTGTATCTGTGGTACTCGGAGGGTTCTGAAATATCCAGATCTTTAATTGTTTGCGTATCATGGTACCTGGGCTGTGTCCTTCCTCTGCATAAAGCAGAATGATGGAAAACTCCTGTAGCTGGACGCAGCTTATCAAACAGCCAAGATCCGGGTGAATTACGGTCACGCTTGCACGTGCCGTAACCAGGTGACTCTGCTTATACCTGTGTTTCAAAAGAGATTAGGTACGTAAGTGGACGAAGGGTACTTCAACAGATACTTATGTGTGAAAAATGGGTGCAGCATGTGGTACCTATCTGCAGAGCGACAGTCCAGAATGAGGATGTAGTATGGGTCATGGAGTGCTGGTTCACCGGCTTCAGCGTTTAACAAGTTGTACACCTGCTGTGGAGTCACGTAACCTCTCTCTATATCAGCTTTTTCTGGAAGGGCAGGAACCAACAGCTCCTCTAAACACACACACACAACACACATTCACAAACATACGGATCCTGTGCACTTGTAGTCCAACCATGTATCATCATGTAATACATTACATTTACATTTACGGCATTTGGTAGACGCCCTTACATCCAGAGTGACTCACATTTATCTCATTTATACAACTGAGCAGTTGAGGTTTAAGGGCCTTGCTCAAGGGACCAACAGTGGTAGCTTGGCAGTGGGGGCTTGACCTCCTGACCTTCTGATCAGTAACCCAGAGCCTTTAACCACTGAGCCACCACCAGAGGTGATGGCCTTCACTAGAAGGATTTTTTGTTCGTTTTAATTAAATACGAATCCTACTGGAAAATCCGTGAAAACCCCTGGAAATGTCACCATATTGTACATCATTTTGGCTCTGACAGTTCCTCAGCCTCAGCTACAGCACTCCACCCATCCATCCATCTTCTATCACTTACTCCTTCTTCAGGGTCACGGGGAACCTGGAGCCTATCCCAGGGAGCATGGGGCACAAGGCGGGGTACATCCTGGACAGGGTGCCGGTCCATCGCAGGGCACAATCACATAAACACTCACACACCCATTCATACACTGTAGACACTTTAGACACGCCAATCAGCCTACCATGCATGTCTTTGGACTAGGGGAGGAAACCGGAGTACCCGGAGGAAACCCCCACAGCACAGGGAGAACATGCAAACCCCACACACACATGGCGCATTCACATGGTGTGAATTGAACCCCGGACCCTGGAGGTGTGAGGCGAATGTGCTAACCACTAAGCCACCGTGCGCCCCAGCTACAGCACTCCAGTTCATAATTGGTTTCAAATAAAGATGTGCGACTATTATTCTTTTTAATCCCACCCACACAGTTATAATTTTTTGTTTGTACATGCCAGCGATAGTTTCTAACAAATTTAGTTGGTTCTATTTCCAAAAAAAAATGGACAAACTAATAGCCTTATTTAGGAATTATATGCATTCTCATATAAACACATCATCATGGTGGCAAACCTTCGCTGTTAGTCTGAGTGCCTTGAATGAGGTCATTGCGAGAGGGTTTGACAATGCCATTCATCTCTGGACAGGAGGCGCTGTTTTCTCCGGGCACAGAGCTCCGAAGTCCAGTGGAGGCGACAATACGGCATTTATCAGACCTATAGGTAGGGGGAGGTATAGAGGGATTTTTTTTTTTTTTTTTTTAAAGAGAAATGGAGGAATAAGAGGAAAATATGGATTCAAATCTTCAAACGAAAATACTTTTTGTGCCATACTCCTGAGCACTACTGTCCCTTATAAGAGGTAAGCTAAAAGTCTACTAAGTTGTCTGTTTAGCTCATTTTATGATCATTTTAAACATGTCTGTAATGTTAAATAAAGTTAATAATAATACGCACGTCAAGGAACTCACCTGGACAGTGCAATGCCCATGGTTTTGGATCGAAGGCATTCGGGAGTCGCAGCCTTCTTCACTGCTACGGGCCAAAAGGTACAAAAGTCGACGCAACCATCCTGACGCACACACACACACACACGGCTGGAAAAGTCTGCAGTCGAGCCAAATCACCCTACAAGAACCAACATCCTCAACGATGCTGAGGAAAATCGAGGAATCCGGCTCCTGGCCATGGTGCTCGTTTGTTCTCCATGTGTAAAAAAGCGACCGTTTTTTTCTTTCTTTCTTCTCGTTTGTTCCTGTCCCCTTCCTCCCGTCCTTATTTTAGTAGGTTGCCGTGGTTATGCGGCAGCGTGAAGTGCTC
Organism: Ictalurus furcatus; assembly: GCF_023375685.1. Lineage (NCBI taxonomy): Eukaryota > Metazoa > Chordata > Actinopteri > Siluriformes > Ictaluridae > Ictalurus > Ictalurus furcatus. The sequence continues at coordinate 28,011,829 of NC_071263.1, forward strand.
TACATGAGCCAGGGTGAGCTGGACATGACAGGTCAGTGTGTCACACACATCCACATACGCGCAATGTCCAAACGGTGCGTGCGTTTAAGCTTTAATGTTCACGGGCACATTAGATCATGTCAAGCCATCCAGATTTCCCATTTCTCATCTCGAAAAAAAAAAACGTATGACTCCGTACTGTTTGCTTAAAGGAATCGAATACACCGAGAACGAGTTCTCTCCTTTAAAATAGGTAGCCTGTTGTATGAAGAAGTCCAACCTGCTCACGTAATGTATAACATACTGAGAGAGAGGGAAAAGACCAATTAAAAATAATTAAAGAGCTGTGTGATTATCATGCCACAAATTTTTCATACCGTTCCACGCCCATTTGCATGAAAACATATTCTTCTTATGATATTTCGTCTTAGTGTATAGTGTATACTTAGTTTGTATTCATTTGTGCCGAGCACCTGCTTTTGTAAATGTTCAGACATTGCCTTTTAAGACGCCAAATTCCAAACCACGGTGCTCTCTAGTGGCTAAAGACGTATGGATGTTTTCCCAAACTCACCGCGTTTGGGAAAAGTGCGAGTCTTCTTCCACAAACTGAGCCATTTTCCAAAAATGCCCCAAAGGCTAAAATGCATAGAATCTGTTCTGTTTAAGACGATTTCTTTTTTAATTTTCCAGCGCTGTTCTAGTACTCAAACATGATTGGTCAGAAGGTGTGGACCCCGGTTTATATTAACGCGCTCGTTATCATATCATACATAATTCCATAGTAACAGCTTACACAGGGACTTGCGTGAGGGACACTCAACATACACGGTTTAAAAACGTGTAATAACATGGTGACGTTTTCTGTAGGGACATGTTCATTTAAGATTTAGGGAAGGAGTCTCCAGTGTCAGCACTTTGTAACAGTCAGAGGATGGGGATTGCGCTTTATAGTTTTTAGGGGGGGTTTTTTGTCTTATTAATTTCCAGAGAATTAAGAAAGAGAGGCTGGTGAGTGAACGACTGTTAATAGCTGCTGTAACGTAAGTGATAATACGGATGTTACACGATATTAAATGTAAATATTAACCGATAAACAAAAACAGTAACTCTTCTTTGCACAAGGCCGTATCACGCCGTCCCATGTGCTGTATATCGGCATGCTCTGAAGTGTTTTATTCCTCTTATACCACAGCAACTCCTTAGTTATTCCTCTCTCAGGCTTATACTAGAACTTTATTATGTATCTACATGTGACGGTCTGTTTTTCTCTTTACCCGTCCTTGTACGCTGACATGTTAGAATGACTTCTAATGAGAAAAGTAGCTTTACAGCTTTACACTAGCATTTGTGTACTGTATAATAAATGGTGTACCGTATAATAAAAGAGAGTAAAAAGCGAGGGGGAGGGGGGGAGGCGGGGGGAGGGGAGGGAGCGTGTCACTCGCAGATGGTGAAGTCTGGCCGGAGAACACACCGACTTCATCCGTATTACAACACAACAGCTATCAGCACCAGCATCGAAAATACTGAAGATACTGAAAATTCAGCTCCTGGAACCAGAGTAACACTGCACAACACAAACAAAACAGCTCATTCTATACGCTCATGTCTACATTATGTTGTCAGTTTAATAAGTAATAAACTCTCAGTTCTGTACCAATTAATGTTTTAATAAGTTGAACTGTTTTATGTGTGACAATTAATGGTGAATGGATACAAATGAATGGATACAAATGACCACTAAAGATTCATACTGTATGGTATATTTTGTCACGTCGTCAAAATGTGAAATAATTATTGTAATTTATTAATTATATTTGCGTGTGTGTATATATATAAATATTGTGTAACCGCTTCATGCACGGTAGTCAAGATTAACATCTATTTAAAAGTCATTATTTTTGTATAGGCGTGGGTTTTAATGTTAAAGTGGCGTGTTAACCTCAAAAACACCAGAGATCGCCACCTACTGGCAAGTAGTTGTATTCGTGCGACAGAAGACGTTGAACAAAGATGGTGGACTCCGATTTTATTACGAATATACAACGTTTTCTCAGGGCAAGGGACTATAGTTGCTGTTGTGGTTGTTGTCATTGTAATTGCGAGTGCTAAAATGCTATACGATGTTCTACAGCATGAAGAATGTGCATTTGACTTTCTTTCATTTCCAAACTGTTGGTCCAAATCATTGGTCCGTTTGACAGGCCATTGAACACACAAATGCACGGTGTCTTCGTTAAAACAATTTTTTAAAAAAATAACTTTTACGGTAGTATTTATCATCCTTAAAGAAGAATACAAACAATTCGGTTTGTATTGACATAATTCATGCATGACAGGTTGTAATATTTACGATTAGTTTAACCAAGGACGTGACCGGTAATACTCAATAAATGTAGAACAGTGGACTCAGAAAACACTAGACATAAATGATTATAGAATAAAATGGACGTCCTGCGCGAAGCAAAGACAGGAACGCCGTCCTCCACAAAGTAAGAAGGGGGAGCGATGTACACCGTGAAGCAGAGGGAAGAAACGATGTCCTCGGTGACGAAAGGAGGCGGAGTGACGTCCTCAGCCAAGCGAGAAGGAAGAGCGCCATCTGGAGCGTCATTCTAAGCAGCTAAAGACCTCTCTTACATTGGCTAATGTTAATGTTCATGAGTCCACCATCAGGAGAACAATGAACAACAATGGTGTGCATGGCAGGGTTGCAAGGAGAACGCCAATGCTCTCCATAAAGAACGTTGCAGCCCTTCTGCAGTTTGCTAAAGATCACGTGGACGAGCCAGAAGGCTGTTGGAAAACGTTTCGTAGAGGGATGAGACCAAAATAGAAACATTTGGTTTAAATGAGAAGCGCTAGGTTTGGAGAAAGGAAAACACTGCATTCCAGCATAAGAACCTGTGAAACATGGTGGTGGTAGTATCACGGTTTGGAAAGTCAAAGTCCTGACCTTAATCCAATAGCAATGTTGTGGAAGGACCTGAAGCAAGCTGTTCATGTGAGGAAACACACCAACATCCCAGATTTGAAGCTGTTCTGCACTGAGGAACGGGCTAAAATTCCTCCAAGCCGACGTGCAGGACTGATCAACACTTACCCTGAACGTTTATCTGCAGTTATTACTGCACAAGGGGCTCACACCACATACTGAAAGCAAACGTTGACATACTTTTACCCCTCGCAGATGTGTAATACTGGATCATTTTCCTCAATAAATGAATGACAGAGTATAATATTTTCGTCTCATTCGTTTCATCGGGTTCTCTTTTATCTACTCGTGTGAAAATCTGATCACGTTTTAGGTCATACTTATGGACATGTAGAAAATTCGAAAGGGTTCACGAACTTTCAAGCGCCGCTGTACTGTACAGTGGGGCTTGAGTGTACCATATAGTTTATGACCTATAATAATATTCAAAACACATCTTATGAATGACAACACACACACACACACACACACACACACACACACACACACACATACATCGAGATATCGTTGTGTTATTCATTCATTATTAGATCAACAAAAACAAACGACAACAACACAAATGACACGTTTCTGGCCCTCGATTTGTGACTTGGATAAACTCTGTGTGTGTGTGATGAAGATAATGAATTTCAGTAGTTTAGTACTTGTTTGCCTATATGCGAGGGAAGATCAAAGTCCGTCCTCTTCGGAGTGTCATGAGGACTGCGGGGAACGCACCGGGACTTTCACTCATTTCTCAGGGTGGAACGTTTGGATATCCACGTCATTATACACTCGCTAATAAAGTAACAGATGATACGGTAGGAACGTTCGGAATACATCTGAGCTTTTGAAGCATTCGGTATGAGGTGGGAACAGTGAAGTGAGTATAATGAGATTTATTGTTCGTGTGCTTTTGGGTATTTTATATTTTACACTGGCGCTTTTTTTTATAAATCTTATCTAAGATATTGTCTATAACATCTGTCTTATCTTTTAGTAGAGTGCAAAGGTTTACACACCCTTATGAAATTGATTCACTTCACAACCATAGTTAAATAGTTAATGTTTGTGAAAGCGTAGTGTTTAATAGTGAAACAATAAAATGATTTAAGTTTATCTAAATGTTTATCCTGGCTATACATGGACTGTGTGTGTTTAGGGGAGAGACTTTATCTCTTTTTCTTACATTTCTTGAACATGACGTTATACCACAACGTTATACCAAATGAAAGAATGAAGTAGATAGATAGATAGACAGACAGACAGACAGACAGGCAGGCGGGCAGGCAGGCAGACAGACAGACAGACAGACAGATAGATACATAGATAGACAGACAGACAGACAGACAGATAGATAGATAGATAGACAGACAGACAGATAGATAGATAGGCAGACAGATGGATAAATAGATGGATAGATAGATAGACAGATAGATAGATAGATAGATAGACAGACAGACAGATAGATAGATAGATAGATAGATAGATAGACAGACAGATGGATAGATAGATAGGCAGACAGATGGATAAATAGATGGATAGATAGATAGACAGATAGATGGATAAATAGATGGATAGATAGATAGACAGATAGATGGATAAATAGATGGACAGATAGATAGATAGATACATAGACAGACAGACAGACAGACAGACAGGCAGACAGACAGATAGATAGATAGATAGACAGACAGACAGACAGACAGGCAGGCAGACAGACAGACAGATAGATAGATAGGCAGGTAGATAGACAGACAGATGGATAAATAGATGGATAGATAGATAGATAGATAGATAGAGAGACGGATAGACGGATGGACGGACGGACAGACAGACAGACAGATGGATAGATGGATAGATAGATATTTTGTTTTTATTACAGTATATCTTCATAACATTTCAGTATGGCGTTACAGACAGTGAAGTATTATTAAATATAATAATGTTATGAATGAAATGCATGAATAGGCAAATTTCAATATATCATATTTTATATATTTTATATATTAAAGTCAGATAACACAGCCTGGATAAGGGCCGAGGATTCCAGGCAGGAAAACCAGGATGCAAACGAAAACTGTTAAATTAAGAAAGTCATGATCAATGTGTCTTACGTCCCATTAACGATTTCAAGAAATTTATATATATGTATGCATGTATCTACGCATGCAGGAGCTGTGTCTGTGTCTCACGCCCAGGGTTCGAAAGCTCATCAGGACATCACAGGCAGTATGGAGACCTGGAATGGCTGCCTCAGATATACAGGCACCTTAATCTCCAAATGGTATTCTTACATCTAATTTAGTAATGTGGTCAATTTTAGGTTTGCAAATATCAGATATCAGTGTAGCGTTTTGGTTCGTCCTGGTCTGCAAGTCAGCAAGATACACTCACAGAATACTTTATTAGGAACACATGTACACCTACTCATTCATGCAGTTATTTAATCAGCCGATTGCGCGGCAGCAGAACAATGCATATAATCATGCGGGTACGGGTCAGGAGCTTCGGGAAATGTTCACATCAACCATCAGAATGTTTGGCGGTGGGGGAGTGGGGGTGATCTCAGTGATTTTGACCGTGGCATGACTGTTGGTGCCAGATGTGCTGGTTTGAGTATTTTTTATTCTGATTATAACTGCTGATCTGTAGAGTTTACTCCGAATGGTGCAATAAAGAAACGCTTTGTTGATGAGAGGTCAGTCGAGAATGGTCAGACTGGTTCGATCTGACAGAAAGGCCGCAGTAACTCCGATAACCACTCTGTAGAATTGTGCTGAGCAGAAAAGCATCTCAGAATCTATAAGACATCAAACCTTGAGGGTTACAACAGGAGAAGCCCACGTCGGGTTCCACTTCTGTCAGCCAAGAACAGAAAGCTGAGGGTGCAGTGGGTACAGGCTCGCCAAAACTGGAAGACGGGTGAAGACTGGGAAAACGTCGCCTGGTCTGATGAATCTCGATTGATGCTGAGGTACACAGATGGTACGGTCAGGATTTGGTGCCAACAGAATGAATCCATGGACCCAACCCGCCTCGTGTCCAGTCCAGCATGGTGGAGGTGGTGGAATGGTGTGAGGAATGTTTTCTCGGCATACTTTGAACCCGTTAATGCCAATCCATCGTCGCTTGGACGCCACAGCGTATTTGAGTATTGTTGCTGAACATGTGCATCCCTTCATGGCTACAATTTACCCATCTTCTAATGGCTACGATAATTCCAGCATGATAATGTCACAAAGCAAGCGTCGTCTCAAACCGGATTCACGAACACGACAACGAGTTCAGTGTTCTTCCGCAGATCTGAATCGGTAATCTCTCAAGAACGGGAGAATCACAGCATGAAAGTGCCCCTGAAAAATCTGCAGGAAGTGCGTGACGCGATCACGTCAACATAGAGCAGAATCTCAAAGGAATGTTTCCAACATCTTCTGCAATGCACGCCATGAAGAATTAAGAATAAGGCTGTTATGAGCGAAGGGTGGCCCTATCCAGTATTAGTGTAGTGTTCCTAATAAAGTGCTACATGAGTGTATTTTTTTTAGTATTACGGATTGACAGCATGTCCTCATTTCGCAGGATGAAATCACTACTAACCTTTATTCGCAATTCCTTGCTTCAGTGTACTGCTTAGCTTAAAATTACACAATACAGTATTATGGTTCAGCAACAGCGAGACAACTAAACGAAATACTGTGCTAAGATTATCAGTGAAGTCTGCTAGCAAGCTAGCTAAGACGATGCAAACATGTTTATTGTGCAGTTTTAAAAAAAAAAAACAAAAAAAAAACAAAGCAGCCAATTGAGCTAGCAAGCTAGGTAACATTGGTTAAGTATTGTCATGATGTCATAGGTTCAAGTTTGTATTAGCGCATTTCTCTCTGTTGTCTAATTGTTCCCGCTAGTCCAAACCGCTGCTCTTTCTCCATCTAACAGGTCGTTGTGGCTGCGGATACGAGGTCCTGCTTCAGTGTGTGATGTCTATAAATCCCTGGCCCCATTAATGCTCTACGCTGTTGCCCTGGTGGTTGTAGTTTTATATGCACTCGCAGATCAGCTCCATGACTTTGTGTGCAGGATCTTAATTCCGCAGTACTACTTCCCATACACCACACCGCTCGCGCTCATACAGGTACTGTCACTGTTTAACTCTTCTCAGAAGTACACTACAGCCGTGAAATATGTGTGTAAAGTTCACACGTTTTGCAATTCTACCATACCAACCAGCAACAAAAGAAACTTGGTCTAAACTAAGATGGTGGATGATCTAAATAGAAAACTATACGGCAGCAGTGGATTTGTTATCAAACCACTGATTAAGAAACCTGACTGTTACTTTTGTAACCTGTCAAACTACACCAATATCAAACCTGAACCTTATCTCCAAGAGTCTAGAACAAGTTATAGCTCAGCTCATACCTGTTTAGGAATCATACATATGAATACAGTCAGAGTTTAGGTCTCGTCACAGTACTGAAAAAGCGCTGGTTAAAGTAGTAAATGACAGATGACTGGCCTGTGATTGGGACTGCACTTGTGTTACTTAAGCTCAGTGCAGATTTTATGACCACAGATCACATTATTGATTATTGTTGATTATTTCCTGGCTCACATCTTACAGCTGCAATCAGAATGATTCGACCCCCATTGCAAATCAGGTTTATTGTCAAATTTTACAGACTTGCGGCTGTTTGCGATGCAAGCAAAAGCAATTGAAATAGTTCAAAACAGGTGTTGTCTCAAGCACACCTGATCAAATAATCAAGAGCTTCGTTAGTTGCACCAGGTGCGCTTGAGCTGGAACATATGAAATACCTGAACTGGCTAGGGGAAGAAAACGTATGAAATACCTGGACGGGGAAGAAAAAGGAAACGATCAAGAGCTGCAAGCAGATTTGTGAGAAGGCACGTTGTGAAAACCCCTCGAGTGACTGTAAAAGACCTGCAGCAAGACTTGGTGTAACAGGCACTGAGGTTTCAGTGAGCACAGTAATGCGTGTTTTAAATGCAGAAGGTTTCCATGCCAGAACTCCAAGACGGTCACCACTACTGACCCGAAAGCACAAGAAAAGTCGCTCAAAATCATATAAATAAGCCACGGAAGTTTTGGGATTCTGTTCTGTGGAGCGATGAAACAAAACTGGAACTTTTCAGCACGATGGATCAGCGGTGTGCCTGGAGGAAGAAGAATGAAGAAGGAACACTCTGTCCACAGTCGAGCATGGTGGAGGCTCGGTGATGCTCTGCGGCTGCTCTGCATCCTCTGGCACTGGAAACCTGCAGCGTATGGAAGGCGAGATGGATTCATTGAAGTGTCAGGAAATCCTAGGAGAAAACCTCATGCCGTCTGTGAGGAACAACTGGGATTTACTGTATATGTTACAATTAGCCCTAAGTTCAAGTCACCTGGTGCATTTTTTTTCTTCAAAAATCAAACATAAGTACGACTGGGTTTAATAAAATTGAAATATTAACTCTTAAGATAATTATATGAATTTTTTTTAAAAAAGAAGAAAACTAATACAAGCTGACAATAAGGTAAAAAACTAAAACTTGAAATATCAAAACTATAAAGCTGTGTGTGATTATATCGCTCCTCTCATGTGCTCGAACTTTGCACACCATCTCCTTCACATTCACTTACACTTTACATCCATGATTTAGGTAGCATTGATGCTCTGTTCTGCAAGGTATTGTAGGTACTCCAGATTTTCATCCCCGTTTTTCTCAGGTGCTCCTGAACGTCCTGGCATTGCTGGGTCTGCGTGCTCTGGGTGTCGTGCCACTGAATCCGTTCTCTCTCAGGCTAGCTGAGAGGCTTATGGTGCCTGCTGTGTGTGGTAGTGTCCAGTCTGTTCTGGCAATGTGGGCACGGGCGAGTGCACACTCGGGCTTGTTCCCCCTCATCGGGCGCCTCCTCCCGCTCTTCAGCCTGGCATGGGGTCACCTACTGGGTGTCAGCAAGCCTAACTCCGCCCACTTCACCTGCCTGCTCACGGCCATCACTCTCACCTCTATTGGAATTACAGGTAGGAGGACTGCGATTAACACGTACAATAACGGGGCTTGAGATGATCGGAGTTTAAGCCTTCGGATCTCAAGGCATTCTGGGTAATTTACCTATTACCTAATATATACAGAAATATATCAATGACGTGTGTTTGTTGTCAGCGTACGAGGGTGTGTACGACGTGGAGCCGCTGGAATATTTCTACTCTCCTCTAAGCCTGTTCCTGCACAGTCTCTCCCTGGCCTGGCTGTCCAATGTCGCCCAGACTGAGCGAGACCATGCTACGACTTTTGACCTCTACTACACCCTGTCAGTGACCCAGAGTGCCTTACTGGTACTGCTATGCGTGTTGCATCCGGACACTGCGCGAGCGATCACGCACGGCAGCTGGCACACCCTGCTCTTTCTGGGATACTTGTTATCCGTGCTCCTCCTGGGCTCTGTACAGATTTTTCTAGTGAACGTAACGGCGCTGAGGTACTCGCCGCTCACTGCGGCTCTGCTACACTCTGCCAGAGGACTCGCAATGCCGCTTATTAAACTATTATAGCACAAAGCCAGCGATCAGAGAGGACGCTCAAGCATCCAGTCCAGTCGCAGACATTTAGAAAGACATTTGATTTCATCATCAGGTCAAGTAAGCTAAATAATGTTTTGGAAGCGACAAAAAGCAGAAAATGTAGAAGCACAATACATAAAATCATACAGACACAGGTCAAGAGCTTCAGTTAATGTTCACACCAAACATCAGGATGCAGAATAAATGTGATCCCAGTGACTTTTACCAAAGATAAGCTAAAAGGAACGCTACAGTATCTCAAATCACCACTCTTTACAACCGTGGTAAGCAGAAAAGCAAAGCAAGATAAATTCACACTCTTAAAATCCGTATCCCGTGTTTATGTTTCTGTAAAGCTGCTTTGCGACAACGTCCATTGTTAAAAGTGCTACAAATAAAATTGAATTGAATTGAGGGTACACTGGTTACAAGTTCACCCAAACTGGACAGACGAAGATGTAAGAAGGCAAAAACATCACCTGGTGAACGGGTGTTCCTAATAAAGTAAATGTTTAGCGTAGTCCATGACTGATACACAATAGAATGAATCAGGCAGGAGTCAAAGTAAAGATGGTTTCAAAAAATATCAATAAAAGGTGATCTGTAACCTAACAAACCTGCGGATGTGTCACCGGCTCCGTCTGAGGGAAACAATCGGACAAGATAAAATCACAAATGATTGACTTGTGTGTGTGTGAGGAGTGTCGGTTCATTCCGTTAATAGAACACTAGCAGAAAGTCAATTAATCAGGAAGAGTGAAGAACGACACGGCAAAACACCGGTCCTGTTTTCTCTCTTTCTCAACTGTCATCATGTCTGAGAAATTTCCAAATGATACAAATCGACTCTGTGGTGTTTTACAAAACCGCTTTTATTCGACATCCTGTACAAACATACACACGAACTGGAGCATACAGTGTTGAACACACTATAAATATAGTGGTCATATTAGGAATTTCCTAGTAAAGACATGAGATGTGATGCACCAGCTGGTTCAGGCGCGTGGCCTCAGGAGGGATCGGCGTTAGGGGGCAGGCGCAGGCCGAGGCTGTGCAGCAGATTTGAAGCGGGTCCGGCGAGACCGGCCTGAGAGGACAGCGACTCCAGCAAATTGGTTACCAGGTTGACGTCCAAGTCTAAAGGCTGGAGATCATCTTCTGTCTGCGCAGAGCTTCCTGCTGCATCTGCTCCGATATCGCCGCCCTGCTGGACACAGCGGTGCGAGTTAGCTGAAAGGTTTCATATGTAACTCAAAAAAAAAAATAAAAAAAATTACACACAAGTGTTTTACAAACTTGTTTTGTTTTTATTTACATTAAATTCTCGCTTGATTTGTGTGAAGTTACACGACAGTAAATGTATTTATAAATGGACAAAAAGTCAAAAATGTCATAACAAATTTAAAAATGTGGAATCGGTGGCAAATTGCTCCGGTCTCTGTTTCTGTGCTTGTGTCTCTGCCTGTCTATCTGTCTCCATCTGTCTGTTTCATCTCACCCCCGGCCCTGTCTCCAGTCTGTCTGTTTCTCTCCATCTCTGACTGTGTGTCTGTCTGCCTGGCTCTGTATCTTACGGTCTCCTTGTCTCGTTTTGTCCCTGATCATCTCCCAGTGCCAGTCTCTGTCTGTCTGCCTCTGTCTGTGTCCATCTAACTGTCTCTCAGTCTGTCTAGCTCCATCTTTGTCTTTCTCCCTGTCCGTCTCAATCTTAGTCTGTCTGTCTCTTTGTCTCTGTCTGTCTCGTCTGTCTCCGCTCCTATCTGTCTGTCTGTATATCTCCATCTCGGTCTCTCTTCCTGTCTGTCTGTCTGTCTCTTTGTCTCTTCTGCCTGTCTGTATATCTCCATCTCGTTCTCTCTCCCTGTCTGTCTCAATCTTAGTCTGTCTGTCTCTTTGTCTCTTCTGTCTGTCAGTCTCTTCATCTCAGTCTGTCTCTTCTGTCTGTCTCTTTGTCTCCCCTTCTGTCTGTCTGTCTCAATATCTCAATCTCTGTCTGTGTCGATCTATGTCTCAGTCTCTCTCTTTTGTCTCTGCTCCTGTCTGTCTGTCTCTGTATCTCCATCTTTGTCTCTCGTCTCTCTCCCTGTCACTCTCAATCTTAGTCTATCTGTCTCTTTGCCTCTGTCTGTCCCTCTCCATCTTTGTCTCTCTTCCTGTCTGCCTCAGTCTGTCAGTCTCTTTGTCTCGCTCGGTCTCTTCTGTGGTAAAGACGAGGAGCTGGACTCCTGTCTGTCTGTCTGTCTGTCTCCAGCTATGTCTGTCTATCCAGTAAATATCATTTTTAGAACTGATGTTTAATGTTTAATATAAACATTAAGTTTACACGATCGTTGTAGATGAATCTGCGACGAGCAGCTAGTACTCACTTTGCTGTTGTACGTGAAACTCTGTCCGACGTTCGTGGTTTGAAGCTCCTGGTCCATCTCGTCCATGTACCTCCTCAGATTATCCAACGTCTGTGCTCCGGTCTGCTCTTCAGAGCCTTCTTCCTCTGCTTCATCATCACCATCATCATCATCATCATCATCATCGTCCAAATCATCAGAGTCCAGCTCCTCCTCTTTACCACCTGACATCAATTAAATGAAGTTACGCAAAAAAAATCAACCAATCATTTCCGTTTCGTCGCAGCTATTTTAACGCAACAAACGTGTCAACAACGCGCTCAGAACTCACCAAGCAGTCTGTCCAGAGCGCTCGTCACCGCATCGGGGTCGATACTGAACGGCTCCGACAAACACGACCTGAAACGCAAAATAAAAGCACACTTCCTGTCACACCAAAGCGTTAAATCCCACGTTACTGTCTGATTTAAACATGAAGTGTGGGCAACGCTAAACCGCTGGCTACAGAGCTAGCATCGTAGCTCAAGCACAACGCTACAAACACCTTCTGGTTAAAACGTTTAGTGTGAAATTAGAAAATTCTACTCATGTTTGTAATAATTACTTATAATAATAATAATAAGAAGAAGAAGAAGAAAGTGATTATTATATCAGGACGGTGAGTCAAATGAAAACCGTAAAAAGGTGACAAATTAGAACTGAATAAAAATAAAAAAATGAATACATTTCTAGAGGAATCCAGTGCTGGAAGACTTGCACTGAACGAAAGGAAGATTATTTCGAAAAATTATACATTTCTGCGACATATAACTGCAGTAAAATACGCAAAATTGAAAGAAATAAATAAATAACGTTTATTTGACTCACCCTCCTATATTATATTTTCAATTATAAAATTATTCTTTTTCTTATTATTTAAAAAAAAAAATTTTTTTAGTATTTTATTTATATTTGATATTTTATTTGATATATTCTTTATACATTTTATTTGGTATTTTAATATGACTAAAACTTTAATATAACAAATTATATTGGCCAATATTTATAAACAAAATTAAAAAAAAGCTTTTAATGAAGAAAATTTATATATTTTTATTTTTAATTTTAATCTAAAAGTGAAACAATACCAAATAAACTATTTTTAAATATCTGAACATATCTGAGAAATATTTAAAAGAAACTTTTTAAAAATATATATTTTATATCCACTTTTTTTTTCTTTCAGAAAAGACTGCACTCTGCACTGGTGTAAAGATAAATAAAAATCTGTTTCCTCTCAGAGTTAATGAACGATGATGATGATGATGATGATGATGATACCGGGGGAATTCAGCTCCTTGGTGTGACGACATGGCGTTTATGAAGTCCTTCATCCCTTTCGTCACAGCCACTAGAGTGAATCCGGCCTCTTCCTCCTGCTGCTTCTCCTCATCCTCACTCCTTCCTGCTCCACACGTGACTCCTTGACCTTTACTTGACCTCAGACCCCCTCTTTCCTCCAGCAACCTATCTAGCTCCTCTGGGGTGATGTTTAACCAGTCGTCACCTGTAGGGGGCGGCACAGAGACGCATCTTAAGTATCATATTAAACGCTTTAGTTACTGAATATAAAAGAACATATAGATTTTTCCGTATTTAAATTTTAATACACTGACCGGCAGGGCACGAGTTCCCCTGGTGGAACTGAATCAACTACAAAGGAATATATTTTATATATAAATAAAAACAGACAGAGGAACGTACTGTCTTCTGGTGGAAGGTGAGCTACATGCTCCTTCAGTTCCTCCAGACTGTAGGGGGCGCTCTCTAACACCTGCAACACCTCCTCACCTGGACCATGAACACAACTGCAACAAGAAATAATAATACTGTTATTTAATATATTTTTTTTGAAATACCGCTGAAATGTTGGATTTGGTGGAAAAGCCAAAGTGCGGTGGATGGAAGAGTCACGGGGTGAAACCCTCACCTCTGTACGCTGGAGAGCGACTGCTTAAAGAAACTCTCGGCTGCCGTCGCGAGCTCTCTGTATCGAGCCGAGCCTTCGAGTTCCCCCTGCGCACACGAGAGCACGGTTCAGCGATTGTGTAACAAAGTGGAGATATTAACTAGATACATTTTCCACTCATCTCAGTTCACCTTAAAGTAATCGTTCTTCTTCAGGCTGTCCAGGAATCCTCTCCAGAGCGGATGAGCGGTCACTGGAGCCTCAGAGTTGGCCTCTGTGCGCCCACTTTTACTGCACAGGATCTCGAAACCGTGCGCCTGCAATCCAAAACAACCATCTACTACTATATCCGTCCTCTATCTAAATTAGTACTCATTACTAACTTCACTAGTACAAGTGATGGTGGTGTTGTTAAGCAAAGAACAAACACTGTGTGTCATGCTGTTGTAGGAAAATAATCCACGACAGGGTGGTGTGATGTGGCCCACTGTGAAGGAGGGGTTACTGACTCCACCCTGAAGCTGATTACTCTTACTGGAAGAGCAGAGTTTTACTCCACAGCAGATTGTAAGGAAACCCTCGGGTTGTTACCAGTTTCATGCCGAGTTCGTGGGCTTTGTATTGAGGGTGTGATGGAGGCGGCAGAGTAAATCCACTCCTCCGGTCAGGAACGAAACTCTGCTGCTGCAGCTGAGCGTAAAGACAACGGGTGAACGTCACCTGACAAACACAGAGAGAGAGAGAGAGAGAGAGAGAGAGAGAGAGAGAGAGAGAGAATGCCAGAGCAAAGAATGAACACACATTAGAGCATACTTTTTTTGCAGGCAGGGATGCCTTTAACTGAAAAAAAATATCTTTTTTTTTTTTAAATTCAGACCATCAAAGTACAGATCTTTATGCACATCAACTGACTGTTTAAATATTATTCTCATTTACATTTGTACAATAATATTTTAGCTATTTATTTGAGCCAAAGAGCTTGAATTACTTTGATTGGACACCTCAGCACTGACACCAAGGCTCTGATTGGACAGCTCTGACTGGCCACGTTTGATTGGCTGACTTTGATGGACAAGTTTAATAGTAGAGTTTGATTGGCCAAGTCTGATTGGCTGATTTTAACTGTCTGACTTTGATGGGCCACGTCTGATTGGCTAACTTTGATGGGCCATGTTTGATTGGCTAACTTTGATGGTTTGATTGGCTGACTTTGATGGGCCACGTTTGATTGGCTGACTTTGATGGGCAAGTTTGATTGGCTGACTTTGATGGGCAAGTTTGATTGGCTGACTTTGATGGGCAAGTTTGATTGGCTGACTTTGATGGGCAAGTTTGATTGGCTGACTTTGATGGGCCACGTCTGATTGGCTGACTTTGATGGGCCACGTCTGATTGGCTGACTTTGACGGTTAGATTGGCTGACTTTGATGGTTTGATTGGCTGAGTTTGATGGGCCACGTTTGATTGGCTGACTTTGATGGTTTGATTGGCTGACTTTGATGGGCCAAGTTTGATTGGCTGACTTTGATGGTTTGATTGGCTGACTTTGATGGTTTGATTGGCTGACTTTGATGGGCCACGTCTGATTGGCTGACTTTAACCGTCTGACTTTGATTGGCCACGTTTGATTGGTTGGATTTGATTGTCCAAGTTTAATGGTAGAGTTTGATCGGCGGAGTTTGATTGGCGGCAGATTTGGACTGACGGGCTTTGATTGGTCGACTGTGATTACTTCGGCTGCGTCCCAATATCCCTACTACACAATATGCGAAAAGCAGTACGCCAAAGAAGTAGTATGTCCGAATTCTCAGTGTTTATAAAACAGAAGGCGAGAAATCCCCGGATGATCCATGACAACGCCAACATTGCGGCTGTAGTACATCCAGAGTGCATTCATGCTAATTACTTATACTGATCAGTACGTACCGTATAAACGGCCGAGCAGAAGGTACCGAATCGAATGGAGTATGTACTGTCACGGTACGTGATTTCGGACACAGCCCATGACTGGACTTGTTTTGATTTGACGCCTCAGATTCTCCAGCTCTGAGAGTGTCATTATCTAGTGTAAACAAAACTGCGATTGAACCCAACCTTGAAAACGTATCAAATGAGCTCGCCTTAACAGTTTCTCATAGATAGCAATTATCAAAGCAAAATAAATACCAGTGTGAGGACTCTGGATTCGGGGGGAAAGTTCCGGAAAGTTCTGCAGACCTGAAGGTCAACAGGGTCACGCAGGTAAAATGCAGAAACAGCTGGAGCTATGAGGTCAGGTCGCCGTGACAACACCGCTGCCACACCCGCAGGTACGTAACAATGTGCATGGTGGAGGCTGGTCTGGATTTTACCAGGGTACCTGCAACACACACACACACACGCACGCACGTACACAATTCAAAATCATCCACATTAATGTGATCCACAATAATATCTGAAATTTAATGTACAGAAGATCTAACAGCCCATGCAGATCACCCCACCTCCTCCTGATCCACCCCCACCGCCTCCTGATCCATCCCCACCCTCCTCCTGATCCATCCCCACCTCCTCCTGATCCATCCCCACCCTCCTCCTGATCCATCCCCACCCTCCTCCTGATCCACCCCACCGCCTCCTGATCCACCCCACCTCCTCCTGATCCACCCCACCGCCTCCTGATCCATCCCCACCCGCCTCCTGATCCACCCCCACCCTCCTCCTGATCCTCCCCCCACCTCCTCCTGATCCACCCCACCGCCTCCTGATCCATCCCCACCCTCCTCCTGATCCACCCCACCCGCCTCCTGATCCATCCCCACCCGCCTCCTGATCCATCCCCACCCTCCTCCTGATCCATCCCCACCCTCCTCCTGATCCTCCCCCCACCTCCTCCTGATCCACCCCACCGCCTCCTGATCCATCCCCACCCTCCTCCTGATCCACCCCAACCTCCTCCTGATCCAACCCCACCTCCTCCTGATCCACCCCACCCGCCTCCTGATCCATCCCCACCCTCCTCCTGATCCACCCCCACCCTCCTCCTGATCCTCCCCCCACCCTCCTCCTGATCCTCCCCCCACCTCCTCCTGATCCACCCCACCTCCTCCTGATCCACCCCACCTCCTCCTGATCCACCCCACCCGCCTCCTGATCCATCCCCACCCGCCTCCTGATCCATCCCCACCCTCCTCCTGATCCACCCCCACCCTCCTCCTGATCCTCCCCCCACCGCCTCCTGATCCATCCCCACCCTCCTCCTGATCCATCCCCACCCTCCTCCTGATCCACCCCCACCGCCTCCTGATCCATCCCCACCCTCCTCCTGATCCACCCCCACCTCCTCCTGATCCACCCCCAGCCTCCTCCTGATCCACCCCCAGCCTCCTCCTGATCCACCCCCACCCTCCACCTGATCCACCCCCCACCTCCTCCTGATCCACCCCACCGCCTCCTGATCCATCCCCACCCTCCTCCTGATCCATCCCCACCCTCCTCCTGATCCACCCCCACCGCCTCCTGATCCACCCCCAGCCTCCTCCTGATCCACCCCCACCCTCCACCTGATCCACCCCCACCCTCCTCCTGATCCACCCCCACCGCCTCCTGATCCACCCCCAGCCTCCTCCTGATCCACCCCCACCCTCCACCTGATCCACCCCCACCCTCCTCCTGATCCACCCCCCTCTCACCCTGTCTCTCACCCCTCCAGTCGACGCTCTAGTGCAGCTCGGATGCGCCGATCAGCTACGCAGTGCTCGCCGTGTGTGTGCAGCACCTCCAGAGCCTCTCGTACTGACGGCACTGAATCCCGAGGCCATCCCGCTTCTCCAGCACGCAAACGATTGGGCAAAACGTGCAGCTCTCCGTGGTACAGGAACACCTGTGAGAGTCAATCAGCAAGAACATGAACTCATATGTACAGTATATGCTATTTACTAGATATATAGAGCCATGCTTCTTTACTGTATGAGGAATAAAACACACCGTGTCATGCGGTTATTGGAAAATAATCCAGAGCGTAGTGGTGCGATGAAGCGGAGTTACATATAACAGCATGACACAAAGTGTTTTATTCCTCTTATATCACAGCAATCCTCCTTCTCATCATCATCATCATCATCATCATCATCATCATCATCATGACCACTGACCCGGTTTTCACTGCTGTCAGGGTCGAGCCACTTGGGCAGGTACTCAGCCGCCTCGATCAGGAGGAACTGTCCGTCGTTATCCTGGACGCTAGCAGCCAGCTCGCTGAACTTGTATGTGATGTGTTTGAGCAGATAAACGACGAACCACTCGTCTTCCACGTTGTCGCCGAATTCCACGCTGCCGCCCAGGTGAGCCGGGACGCCCCCTATAGACCAAACACACCCCCATTAAACATAAATACGCATTCACTAAGTCTATATACTGAGCTGATCGAATAATTTATTGACGCTGCTGCGATTTGAGATCACTTGGAAAAAACGCCTGTGACACATTCATCCCTGCGACTTAAAAGTAAGCGCACCCCAAAAAAGATGCTGGTTATACAATTACTATCAAAAATCATTTCATTCACTCAACACTATACAATCAAAAGTATGTGCACCCCTGACCATCACACCCATACTGTATGCACTTGTTGAATGTCCTGTTCCAGATTTTGGGGTGTGGCTGTGGGGATTTGTGTTCATTCAGCTACAAGAGCATTAGTAAGGTTGAGGTCAGGGGATGATGTTGGGATGTCGAGGAGGCTCCAGTTCCGGTTCATCCAAAAGGTGATGAGTCAAAAGAGTTGGAAGAAGATCCCTGACCTCATGTCTTCATGGAGCTGGCACTTTTTGTGCACTTTGTGTCGTGCTGGAACACGTTTGGGCCTCTTAGTTCCAGTGAATTGAACTTCTAACGCTACAGCCTACAAAGAAATTGTATGCTTCCAACATGTGTTGTTACACAGTTCGGGGAAGAACCTTATACAGGAGTGTAATGGTCAGGTGTCCACATACTTTTGGCCACCGTGTATATTGAGAATGAAGTTTAAACGTCTATGTTTAAAATGGATTCGATTGTTTTAAAAGCAAAATCACCAACAAAGAGTTTGTTTAATTTCTGTCTTTTATTAATGAAATCTTAACTTTGTGTACAAACACTACACACTGTTTAGAGCTACAGGAAGATCACCTCACCTTTCTCCGGATGTAAACTGAGATTAAACGGCTGCTTCTGCCAAATATAGCCCACCAGCAGAGCAGCGACCTCGGCCAGGACATCCTCCAGGAACCGCAGGAGGAGCCGCTGCTTCTCCTGAACATCCAGACGTTGCGGATGGAGCAGAAAGAGTCGGTACTGAACCGCGTCCTCCGGTACAGCGGCCCTCTTCAGGAACTCCATGTCTGTTTAGCATTAACCGGAAGCTTTAACCCGGGTTTTTAAACACAATCTAACTTCCTTCTGATCATTTCTATAAAAGCGGAAACACGTGCATGTGTTTTTGTAACGTTAGCCCTACATCACACTGGATAGGAAAATACTTCCGGGTTTTATTTTTAAAATAAAAGTCCTTAGTTCAACGCGCTTATATGGAGGCGTGCAACCGAAAAGGTGTCTGTGTATAAATAATGAATATTTCAACAGCAAAAAAAATCTAGGAGAGGAAGTATTTAAGTACGTTCTATATGAAAAATAAATTAGTATTAGTATGTGTGTATATATATACAGCCAGTGATTATTTGCCTTTATTTTTGACATTTAAAAAATATATTTTAAGTTTCGATTTTTTTTAATTATGCTAAATTTGCATTTGTCATATATGCAAACATGTTTTATTAAATTATTCCAATATTTTGATAACCCTGATTATTACGCGTGAGTCATCACAATAATGCCAATGAGCACATATTTAGTCATTTAGAGCCTTATTTGTGAATGTTGCAATGTTAAAAAAAATAATAAAATGTTTATCTGTAATTTTAGCAATTACATTCTGATATCAGAAAAGCAAATAGCAGTCTGTTAGTGTGTTACAGCAGGTTGGGCTTTAATTTTGAAACCGAGTCATACTTGCGAATGCGCGACATTTTCACGCATGCGTAGTACGCACGTCATCTCCAACAATACGAGTGGTGGTGATGATGAGGGACGGAGACGGTTCGGTTCGGTTTTACTGCACCGCGGGAGCCGGTATGGAGGCGTTTCTGTTGGATGAAGTGAAGCACAAACTGAATGCTACAGAGGTGAACCAGTTCGTGTTTCATTCAGAGTCAAATTAGAGATGTAACTACTTTAATAAACGCTCAAAAAAAAGAAAGTGGCTAGAAGTAGTCTAGTGACGTCATATTCGTCCTAATTTGCATA
>NC_071263.1:28039470-28059470 GCF_023375685.1 Ictalurus furcatus
AGTTCTTGAATCTTGAATAATGTGTCATTTTGTACATTATACTAAACAGAAATACCATAACAGTAAAAGCAAAAAAAAACAACAACAACAAAAAAAAAACAACTTCATTTAATAGATGTGTTTTTATTGAGTCCGTAGTCTATTCCTTCATCTTCAGGAAGTGCTTCAGACTGGTCAGGGTCGAGGTGGATCCAAAGGCATCCACATGTTTTTGGGAGGAACCTGGAGGAAAAAAAACGTGAACACTGGGAAACCGTGAAACTCTGCTTAGAAAATAACCCGAGCTCAGGATCGAACCCGTGACCCTGAATGTACAATACAAGACACGCAAATTAACCAATCTAAATGAATGTAATAGTATTTAATAAATGTATTTTGTTCATTCATTTGCCTGTTGCTTCTCTGGCTGAGAGTCACCATGGCAACAAGCTGAGAAGGTCAGTCCGGAGTTCTATATCTACAGCCACAGATTCCAGCTCCTCCTGAGGGATCCCCAGATGTTTCCAAATCAACTGTGAAATATAATCTCTTAGAGTGAGTCCTGGGTATGTCCCAGGGACTCCATCCAGGATGACGTGCCTGATACAGAATTTTTGTAAGGTGTCAAAACCACCTCAGAGGCTCACCCAGATTGTCCTCGCATTGTCGAGTTCCACCTCCCGTACTTTTATTTTGGTCACATTCCCATATAGGTGGGATTGGGAGATAGATTAACCGGTAAACAGAGAACTTCTTACACAAACTGAGCTCCTGCTTCACCAACACCGACTGGTACAGTGGGAAGATACCAAAATACCTGGGGCAAGGTTTCTCCCATCACCTCAAGGGAGCATCCCAGTCTTGTCCAGAACCATGGCCTCGGGCACGTGTCAGAGTGCAGTTATAATGGTACCAAGACAACAACATCATCTAAAAATAACCGGGATGTTACCTCCACCATACTGGAGACCTCTCCAGGTCTTTGGGGATGACTGACTACAAATCTTATATGTCCTGTGATGGACATCCAGGGTGAATTCCCACCTCCCATCCAGTGTTCCTGAGGTAGGATCTGGATCCACCACGATCATTTCGCGGCGGAGTCTATTCATCTCATCTTTGACCATCGACACTTCCATTTTGTGTGTAGCTGCGCTTCTGAGTTTCGCTAAACTGCGCCAAGTTTCTTAAAAGCATCATAAAGTTACGATCATCTGATAAAGAACTTGCAGAGAGAGAGAGAGAGAGAGTGTTCTGCCATTTAAGGATGATCTTTGTGCTGTAGTGCTTTTGGAAAACTCTGCTGTAATTAGTATAATTGTGTACAATCAGTGTAAAAAAGTGAAAGCCAACATTATGTTTGCTAATTACATGTTATATGTGAAGAACAATAGCGGGCCTCAGACAGAGCCATGTGGGACACCACATTTCACTTTTATAGGCCCTGAAGAAACTCCATTGATGCAAACACAATTGAAATGATGTGTCAAATAAGATCTACACCGGGCCAAGTGTCATACGCTGTGCTCAAGTCTAACACAGAATCAGAACCATACGGACAATATAAGCGAGATGAGCGGTAGGAC
Source organism: Ictalurus furcatus (assembly GCF_023375685.1). Taxonomy (NCBI): domain Eukaryota; kingdom Metazoa; phylum Chordata; class Actinopteri; order Siluriformes; family Ictaluridae; genus Ictalurus; species Ictalurus furcatus. Next base: position 28,041,036 of record NC_071263.1, read on the forward strand.
TGATTTTGTACTTCTCATGCTTCCAGAAATGCGATTGAAATAACTTCTTTTTTTTTTTTTGAATATTAGATGGAAATCAGAGAGCGATCAGAGGGATGAAGATTTAATTGTTGTTGATATCCTAAATGACAAGATGCCGTGCGGTCATGGAGTTACGCTGTAAACGTTTGAGCCGAGGTCAACTGTCAGCAGCGCCGACGCTGTTGAAAACGTTATGGTGTTCTTGATCAGTCTGAGGTAGCGATATTCCAGTTGGTAAAACATTCCTGTCACATCACTGCCAACTTGAGCAAATTCCACCTTCTTCAAAATCATTATTTTCTCTAATAAGAAATGGTTAGAAAAGGGAACAGCACGTGGGAAGACACGTGACTAAAAACGCCAAAAAAATCACGTTTGCTGCTAATAAGCTGCTATTGTTAAGTAACGTTCAACCCTGATGGTAGGACATTTATACATTAGTGCACTAGATAGGGTGTGTAAGGTGTTATTTCAGCAAATGTAGTGCACTTGGATTGAGAAGTAGGGGTCAGTTCAATACTAGAGAGTATTTAATTGGACGAATACAAGACTAAGATTAGTACAGGTATCAAACAATTGTTAGGTTTCCTGGAAGTGATGAACCATACAAATGAATTAAGAATATTTCCGAAACTATTTTAAAACAGTTTTTACTCAAGATACTGTATAGTATAATATTGGGATCTCTGACACTGTGGAAAAGGTACAAAAAGCTCTAAAATGCCCATTTTGATTTTAGAGGCACTTTAAGGGTAATAGCTTGTAAAATCGGGGACATGTCCCAAGCTTAGGTTAAATAGGAGCACCATAACCACTGATAATACAGTGTGAAAGACCGTACTGACTGAAGTACACATGTGACTGTGGATCTGTAGAGTCAATTTATTATCAATAGGACTAAATTAATTGGGGGGGAAAACTTATTAACCTGGTTTTTCTTCATTAGGAGATGTAGTAATTCATAATGTATTGCTGGTGGCCTACTGCTGAATTTTCTCAAGTCTTGAGATATTTGTGAATCATACTGTTTTTTCTCGAAATAATGAGATTTCCCTCATTGCTATTTGGGGAAACCTCCATCTTATTGATTTTCCACAATCTTCACTAAGATTATGTTTGCTAATCACATGTCTAATTACACAGCTGTGCATAAAGGGAGAACACTAAGGAACCTAAAACATAACCTTATGTAGATCATGTACATTTTAAAACTCTGAAGAGTCTCCTTTAATACTAACAAACTGATAATTAAGTGTCAGGTAAGAGCTAAACCAGGTGAGAACTTCTCTCTGGCTCGGTCTGTGTCCATTATATACTGTATATGGTTATACGTGTTGTACAATATCCAACATGCTATACATATCCTGCACCCCGGTGGCTTCCGGTCTAGATCTCATTGCATGAATTTAAGAAATTACAAATATTTAGGTACCTATTTATATGCCTGATTCGAAGTAGTGCTATGTCTTTTGCAATCATTTTTTATACCACATTAGTGTGGTATTGTTTTTCTTTGTATATCATTATAGTGTGTATCCTTAGCACTTTTAGCTCAGTGAGTTTTGTTCCTTTGGTAGCTGTAGTAACGGAATTCGCTAATCAATTAGTGTTTCCGTTTCGCATTTTTAAAACGTTTGAATAAACTTTGATAAGCGATAAGATACGAGAAACTGTTTTTTTGTTATAAGTCGTTTTCCCGAGCTAAATGTTAAGGTTCAGGTTGGTCGAGGAGTTAAAGAAATGAATTTTAATCAGGCGAACGAGATAGCTAGCTAGCCTAGACGGGTCCTTGCGAAGACGTACAGGGGGAAATGCGCGACAGAGCGAAAGAAGTGGACGGTTCTGCGCATGCGCAACACGCAGCGACGGACATGTTGAGTTCGGTAGCAGCGGAGGCGTCGTGCAGTGTTTCGATGCGCATCTCCGCCCGCGGTGTTTGCACCGCCAGACCCGGGGTTTGAGCGACATAAGCGGCGGAGGTAGCAAAACAACACCAGTAAAGCCATGAACTCGGGTTTGGACCTGTCGCGCCGGAACCCGCAGGAGGATTTCGAGCTGATCCAGAGGATCGGTAGCGGAACCTACGGCGATGTGTACAAGGTGATAACAACAACAACAACAATAACAACATCAAGATGCGCATGAAAACACAACACCACCACATCCTGTCGGATTTAATGCCCAGTGGGTCACTGTGGTGGATTTACAAAACCTCCTGTTTGGATGGTGACATCAGCTGCAACTGTCAGAGGAGCTGCCCCGCTTGTTTACACTTGAGCAGTCGTAGTAAACAACAACAATAACAACAGGATGTGTGTTTGTGTGGCGCCCTGGACGCGTCCCAAATGCCTCCCTATGTAATTGACCATGTAGGGTGTATTATTTTATACCCCCATCAGGAGAGTGTTTATTATGTAGGAAGTTGTAGCAGCTGGGAGCCGAATCCCACCTGCGTTTGGATATCTAGTGCACTAGGTAGGGTGTGTAAAGTGCTATTTCAGCAAATGTAGTGCACTTGGATGAAAAGTATGGATCCATTTGATCCCTTATACGTTAGTTTGGCTATCTAGCGTACTAGATAGGGTGTGTAAGGTGTCATTTCAGCATATATAGTGCACTTGTTTATGTAGTAGTGAGTGATTGGACTCCTTAGACATACTTTGGCTGTTTATTGGACTTTTAGTGCACTAGATAGGGTGTGTAAGGTGTTTTGTCATCATATTTAATGCACTTGTTTATGTAGTAGCCAGTGATTAGACCCCCTTAGACATAATGTGCTTGTTTATTGGACTTTTAGTCCACTAGGTAGGGTGTGTATGGTGTTATTGCAGCAAATGTAATGCACTTGGATGAAAGTAAGGATCCATTTGGTCCCTTATACCTTAGTTTGGATGTCTAGTCCACTAGATAGGGAAGAAGGGAGTGATGTATTTGTTTGCCTCGCTTTTGGACATTTGGTGCACTAGGTAGGGAACCTATTTGATTGTCTCTACACTGATTTGAACAAATGGCATGATATTTCTTTTAAGGGCACTAGGTAGGTCGCAGAAGTTATTATTTCTGGCTACATTTGCTCTAAATAGCTCCCTATAGGACATAGTGCACTATATAGGGTTCATTTGTAATCGTATAACATATCTAGTGCACTTATATGGTGGTTATTTGGTTTTAAAGCACTAGGTAGGGCAAGTCAGGGATAGTCATTTGGGGCTTTATCCACTTTGGGCCAGGAAGTAGGGAGCCATTTGACTCTGTAGGATATTTTTAACAGGTGGCTTGCTATTTGACTTGTAGTGCACTATGTAGGGTGCAGGGGGGTTTTGTTATACCCACTACATAGTGTAGTGCACTATTTTATAAACTTAGATTGGAAGTAGGGAGCCATTGGATCAATTATGCCCTAAATGCAGGCTGCGGATTGCACCAGTGGCTGGCTGTTGGATTTTTAGTGCACTAGGTAGGGTGTATTATCATATCTAGTGCACTTGAATGCTCAGTAGGAAGTGATTGGACCCCCTTGGACCTCACTTGGTTGGTTATTAGACTTTTGATGCGCTGAATTATAACAGGAAATAGGGAACTGTTTGACCTTTTATACTTCTGTAATGGCAAGTTGTTGGACCTTTAGTGTACTAGGTAGGGTGTTATTCTTTCATATGATATCCAGTGCACTTAGAGGAAGTAGGGAGTCGTTTAGAGAAAGCCGACTACGTTTGGGCCAAATCTCTCGTGCGGAATATTAAACGATCCCTAATTTCATACCTCATGGAGTGCGCAGAATTTAATAGGAAGTCATTTGGGACTCAGCCAGAGAGAGTTAGGTAACAGTTCGGGCCATGTGTGTGTCTGCTATTCTTTTATTTGTCGTACGCCAAATGTTTAATTTTGAGCCTGTATTGCACTGTACCAAATGACTCCATAATTCCTATACTAGTGCACTAGGTTCAGTGAGGAGGAATTTAAAATGAAAAGTTGGTGCCCAACTGTTGTTTATACTCTCTCTGGCTGAATGCCAAATGACACCTTACTTCCTATACAAGCGCTCTAGCTTCTACGACGTACATAGTGCACTATGTGTCCAATGAGGAGGAATTTTTGAAAAGGCAAGTACAGGGAAAATGTGAAAGCTGTGGCTCTCTCTGGCTCAATACCAAATGACACCTTACTAGGTATGGAAGTGCACTACCTTCCACACCCAATGTAGTGTCCAGTGAGGAGGAGTTAAAGACAAGAAAATGAAAAGGTAAACGATCTGGCCCAGATTGTTATTTATACTCTCTCTGGCCGAACACCAAATGACACGTTACTTCCTGTAATAGTGCACTGTCTGGTGAGGAGGTATTTAAGACAAGACAAGTAACAGGACATGGTAAACGATGTGGCCTAAATAGTTATTTTAAGTCCACTCTCTGGGTGAACACCAAATGACACCTTACTTTCTGTAGAGGTGCACTAGCTTCCACACCCTACATAGTGCACTATATGTCCAGTTAGGTGGAGTTTAAGACAAGACAAGTGAAGGTAAAGGGTGCCCGATATAGCCCAAACTTTTATCCAAGTCCACTCTCTGGCTGAATACCAAATGACACCTTAATTCCTATAGAAGTGCACTAGCTTCCACACCCTACTACATAAGGCTCAGGACGATAGACGGAGAGATATTTTGTGATTTAAGCCTTCGCTTTCTGTTTGTTTATCCTAGTGAACGTCGTTCACTACATAGGGTGCATGCGGTGTGATTATAATCGTGTACAGTCTAGCTGTGTATTCGGGGCTCGTGAAGTAAACGTGAGTGAATTGAGGACACGGCCTGCTTTTAAAAGCGGAAGACACAATGCACTGGGACTGCAAAGTAGCAGATGGTGACTACCAAGGGGTGTGTGTGTGTGTGTGTGTGTGTTAGATGTGTTAGATTCTTGTGGGAAAGTCAGGATGAAGACGTGCGATGTGATCAAACCTCCGGCTCATAGGGAAGAAAATGTGAGTCTGACTTCCTCTGTGGGTGGGAAATGCCTCAGCTTGGGGATGCAAGTATGAATGTGTGTGTGTGTGTGTGTGTGTGTGTGTGTGTGTGTGTGTGTGTGTGTGTGTGTGTGTGTATACAAGCCTACAGACATGTGCACAGAGTTGGAGCGCTATCCATCCTGTTTGCCCTAATTGTTCCCATTTCCTCATTTTTGTGGTGTGTGTGTGTGTGTGTTCAGCATTTTGCCAACCGTAACATGGACTCTGCTCTTTTAGCAAATTTAAAATGCCAGAGTTTTGGCTGGCGAGCCGTGGGCTGAATACGTTCGTTTAAAAACCAGCTTTAAAGGAGGCCGCCTAAAAACGGCCTTGTTGGTGGAATCGCCTCCGGTGGTCACCAGGATTATCTCGAAATATTCAGTAAAAAAAAAAAATCTTTTAATAAAATCGTGTCGGAAAAGTTTTTATTTATTTATTTATTTAGTTATTTATTTATTTATTATTTGTAGGCTGAACCGAATTAAAAAGCCCCTCAAGATTTACAAAACATTCCGAAACACCGATCAGCCACAGACGACCGAGTATGTTCACGGGACGTTCGCGTTTAGCCACGCCCACACCGAAAATCCATCAAACGCTCTGCTCTGCTCACGGAGAGCTGAAAATGTCAAAATGACACGTAAACAGCGAAAGACCATCTCCTAAGCATGGCATGGGATAAACATTCCAGTAATGCAGCTCCTCCACTGCAGCGGGTCGGCTACCGTAAAAGCACAGCTCTTCCTCCTTTTTTTATAGGGCGTCATTACTTTTGTCATAATCGACCGGCTAGTCCGATTTGTCTTCGTTTCTAGGTCTGTTTGGATCTTTCAAGTCGTTAATAGGGAATTTGTAGGCGACTTAAAATGAATAAGTAATTTGAACGAATTTGTGTGTGTGTGTGTGTGTGTGTGTGTGTGTGTATAATGATCTAAAATTCTTATGTTAAATTCGTATACGATTCTTATATAAAATCCCAGTGACTCGTGGCTGATTACACGATTTGACGTTGATCGGTCGAGGTTCACGTTAGCGAGTCTCCTTATACGTGAAATTATACGAACTTGCGTTTCTGAAATGAAAAGTTTTGTTTTTTTGTTTTTTTTTACAACTAAGTAACATTTCTTGTGTAAAAGCTAATGCAAAAGATCTCAGAATAAATGTGTTCACATCCAGTTTGATAAACGAGGTCCGACAGAGTATTGGGGACGACATGTTACGACACGGGAAAAAAGTATTGAACACGCTAAGTGAAATGTCTTTAATACTTAGTGGAGAAGCCTTTGTTTGTAACGACAGCCACAAGACGCTTCCCGTAGGAAGAAATTAACGTTCCGCAGTATTCAGGTGTGATTTTGGACCGTTCTTCTAAACATATCGTCTTTAAATCTTGTTCAGTTGGATTCGAGTCAGGCGATTGACTGGGCCGTTCTAACACCTTGATTTTTTTCCCCTCTGAAACCAATTGAGAGTTTCCTTTGCTGTATGTTTTGGATCGTTGTCCTGCTGGAAGCTCCACCCACGTCTCATCTTCATCATCCTGGTGGATGGCAGCAGATTCTTCTCAAGAATCTCCCGCTAAAGGGCTCCATTCATCGTTCCTTCAATTATATGAAGTCTGCCAGTAGCATGTGATGAAAAACAGCCCCACACCATGATGCTTCACCTCCAAGCTTCACTGTTGGTGTAGTGTTTTTAGGGTGATGTGCAGTGCCAGTTTTTCTCCAAACATGGTGTGTAGTATGACAGACAAAAAGTTCAATTTTGCTCTCGTCTGACCAGAATACACTCTCCCAGTGTTTCATAGGCTTGTGCGAATGAGTTGTAGCAAACTTTAAACGAGCTTCGACATGCCTTTTCTTTAGTAATGGAGTCTTGCGGGGTGAACGTGAGCAGTGGAGTGCATCGCCTATTGTTTTCTCTGTGACGATGGCACCTGCTGCCTCCAAGTGTTTCTGGAGCTCTTTCCGAGTGCTCCTTGGCTCTTGGGATACTCTTCCGACTATTCTTCTGACTCCCTGGTCAGAAATCTTGCGAGGAGCTCCTGTGCGTGGCCGGTTGATGACTGAGTGATGTTCCACTTGTGGATAACGGCCCTAATGGTGTTTACTGGAGGATTCAGAAGTTTTGAAATACGTCTGTGTCCGATTCCATCAATATGTTTCACAACAGTAAGGTTGCGAAGGTCTTGGGAGAGCTCTTACCCATCAAGAGATGTTTCCTGTGTGTCACTTTGGTAACAAAAAGCCTTTTTATAGACCATCAATTTACTAACCCAGCTGATATTAATCTGCACAGATAGGGGGTGTAATTACTTACGGATTTCAGCTGGTTCCTTGCCTCACCTTGCCTTGGAGAACTGCTTTTTCTTAGCGTGTTCAATACTTTTTTCCCGTGTCATTCCACTTTATTACACGTAACTTTATTTATGGACTTTAATGTTGTGAATTCTTTATATTTGCGGAGTTCTGGAGTTAATACCGATGTGTGGTGAAAATTTCACGTGAATAACCTCATTGGAAATAATATTTAAAATAATGAACAGTTAAAAGTTAACAGGAACAAGGAAACAAACGAGGAAAGTAGACCGGATCCGTAATATGTATTTATTTATCGTACGGAGAGTTAAATAGAGTCGATTAGCCAAAACAAATACGCTTGGCGTGTTTGGTTTGAAGGCAGTGTTAATCAAAGTCGCAGCCGTAACGCTCCAGTGAGCTTTTAAACACTTCTAGTAGCGCTCACCATCACCTCACATTTTAAACACAGCATGTCGAGGCATGTGAAGGCAGCACGTGGGGTGTGGAGTGAGTGAGGTGTGGATTTGGACACAACCCAGGTTTCGTAGGACGTGTGTTAGGACTAGGGACGGGGGGGTGGGGGGTGTCACCAACACTACACTGTTTTTTAAATAAGATAATATTTCTGGTCGTAGGTAGAACGATCAGTTATAGGGGGTTTTGGTATCGTGACATCAGGATCAATGAGAAATTTAGCCGAAAATCAGATGGTCAGTTTGTTTATCAGCGTCGGAGGTTTGTCTGTGCTTCGTGTCCAAGCGAGAGCATAACACTTAGCAGTCTTGCATTTCAGGACGACAGTTTGGGCTGGGCCATGTCTAAAAATAGTTCTAATGAGACCCTGTTGTTTTAAAATAAATAAATAAATAACCGCGGTAGCCGACTAGATGAGAAATATCTGCACGGTGGTGCGCCGCCGTTTTAGTCCTGTAATATTAACTGGAGTTGGAACTGAAAAGAGTTTTATGTGATAATTCGCCGTACTGCATATGTGTTATTAGAAATTACCGCAGGCCTCACGATTGGATTCGATTCCGTTTCAGGGGGTCGTGATTCGTTTCGATTCTGAGGGTTCTGTTTGATTCGATTCTGATTCATGGGGTTACGATTCGGTTCTGATTCAGAGGGTTGGAGTTTGATTCGAATTGGATTCAGGGGATTACATTTCAAATTTATTCCGATTAGAGTGGTTGCGATTCAGTTCAATCCGATTCAGGGGGTTGCGATTCAGTTCCGTGCTGATTCAGGGGGTTATGAATTTGACCCCAATTGAAAGGGCTACTATTTGATTCTGATTCAGGGCAGTTTCGATTCAGTTCAATACTGATTCAAGGGGTTTCGATTCAATTCCTTTCCAGAGGGTTAGGATTTGATTTCGATGCAGGGGGTCGTGAGTCAGTTTGATTTCGATGCAGGGGGTCATGAGTCAGTTTGATTTCGATGCAGGGGGTCATGAGTCAGTTTGATTTCGATTCAGGGGGTCATGAGTCAGTTTGATTTCGATGCAGGGGGTCGTGAGTCAGTTTGATTTCGATGCAGGGGGTCGTGAGTCAGTTTGATTTCGATGCAGGGGGTCATGAGTCAGTTTGATTTCGATGCAGGGGGTCATGAGTCAGTTTGATTTCGATGCAGGGGGTCATGAGTCAGTTTGATTTCGATGCAGGGGGTCATGAGTCAGTTTGATTTCGATGCAGGGGGTCATGAGTCAGTTTGATTTCGATTCTGTCGTGGTCATGAGCCAGTTTGATTTCGATGCAGGGGGTCAAGAATCAGTTTGATTTCGATGCAGGGGGTCAAGAATCAGTTTGATTTCGATGCAGGGGGTCATGAGTCAGTTTGATTTCGATGCAGGGGGTCATGAGTCAGTTTGATTTCGATGCAGGGGGTCAAGAGTCAGTTTGATTTCGATTCAGGGGGTCATGAGTCAGTTTGATTTCGATTCTGTCGTGGTCATGTCAATTCGATTTCGATTCAGGAGTCACGAGTCAATTTGATTTCGATTCTGAGGTTAGGTTTCTTTTCCGATTCATTCAGAGGGTTAGAATTCGATTAGTTTCATTGATTCAGCGTGTTGCATCTCAATTTGTATTCGATTCATGGTATTATGAGTCGACTTTATTTCGATTCGGGGTTGAGATTGAGTTCGGTTCAGATTGAAGGGGTTACGATTCGTCAGTCCGATTGAGGGGGTTACAATTTGATTTGATTCCTATTCAGGGGGTTGTAATTCTCTTCCGATTCACAGGGTTACGATTCGATTATAAAATGATTGACGATGCATCTCGATTACTCAAGCTTTTGTGTCGCTGTACAGCGTTGGTGTTTGGCCGTGTCTGGGTTGGGATGGTCAACATCAGGATAATAAATTTTTATTTTTTTTTAAAGCCAGAGTGTTCACGCCCGCAAATAAAGACAGCCGCAGCCTCTATACCTGATTGTGCGAGTGACTTTTGGTCTGCTCGGACGAACTCGGGTTAAAATTCATCGTCCCTTAAAGACTATTGGCTGGGGATGGAAACGGAGCGATAAAGGGAATGTTCTTTCTTCTTCCTCTCTTTTTCCATCCCTCTCTTCTGCGATGACCTCAGATCTGTTGTTCTGGTAGACTGGTGTCTCTCAGTGAAGCTGTACAGAAACGCCATTGTGTGTGTGTGTGTGTGTGTGTGCGTGCGCGTGCGTGTGTCTCTGCACAACCTCGCTAACTAGCACTCAGTTTGTCTGAATGTCTCCATTTTTCCCCCTGATCACTTATACGATGATGTTCATTTTCCTCTGTGAACGTTTGACCTGCGTATGAAATTGAGAGAAACCTAAAACTCAGACTCGCTCAAATGTTTCTCAGCTGCAACCGACCTCCATCGTTCACTCCAGAAATGGCAGAAAAGGAGAAAAAACGCTTTCAAGGATTCCGAACATTCCATGAGTTTTCCACGGAAAAGCTGCTGACAAGCTGACGGAGGTTTCTCATAAATCATACAGAAGAACTGAGAAGCAAATAAACCTCAAATGTACAGCTGTAACCATGATTTTTATCAGCTGTTCATTTACTCGTATACCACGGCGAAAATGCAGACTATTAAGATTTTTTTTAAAATTATTTCTTAAAGAATGACGCATGATATTTTTCTTTTTTTGTATATAATTATATTTAATGTCGACATCCTTAAAACAGGTTAGGTCTTGTTATCACTTGTGTTATAGCAGCTATAAAGAGTCTATAATCACCAGCCTCTCTTATTTTTTCCTTTCTTTTAAGATAATAAGACAAAAATTCAGAGCTTTACATGTTACTGAGAAACCTGATGATTGACTGTTGTCACAAAATCAATTCAGGGGCTTACAGTTCACTTCAGTTCCGATTCAGGAGGTTACGAATTTGATTTGATTCGATTCAGTGGCTTACAGTTCGATTCTGATTCCGATTCGGTGGCTTACGATTTGATTCTGATTCAGTGGCTTACGATTTGATTTTATTTCGATTCGGTGGCTTATGATTCGATTCTGATTCAGTGGCTTACGATTTGATTTGATTCTGATCTGGTGGCTTACGATTCGATTCTGATTCAGTGGCTTACGATTTGATTTTATTCCGATCCAGTGGCTTACGATTCGATTCTGATTCAGTGGCTTACGATTTGATTCTGATTCAGTGGCTTACGATTTGATTTTATTTCGATTCGGTGGCTTATGATTCGATTCTGATTCAGTGGCTTACGATTTGATTTGATTCTGATCTGGTGGCTTACGATTCGATTCTGATTCAGTGGCTTACGATTTGATTTGATTCTGATCTGGTGGCTTACGATTCGATTCTGATTCAGTGGCTTACGATTTGATTTTATTCCGATCCGGTGGCTTACGATTCGATTCTGATTCAGTGGCTTACGATTTGATTTTATTTCGATTCGGTGGCTTATGATTCGATTCTGATTCAGTGGCTTACGATTTGATTTGATTCTGATCTGGTGGCTTACGATTCGATTCTGATTCAGTGGCTTACGATTTGATTTTATTCCGATCCGGTGGCTTACGATTCGATTCTGATTCAGTGGCTTATGATTTGATTTGATTCCGATTCGGTGGCTTACGATTCGATTCTGATTCAGTGGCTTACGATTTGATTTGATTCCGATCCGGTGGCTTACGATTCGATTCTGATTCAGTGGCTTACGATTTGATTTGATTCCGATTCGGTGGCTTACGATTCGATTCTGATTCAGTGGCTTACGATTTGATTTGATTCCGATTCGGTGGCTTACGATTCGATTCTGATTCAGTGGCTTACGATTTGATTTTATTTCGATTCGGTGGCTTACGATTCGATTCTGATTCAGTGGCTTACGATTTGATTTTATTTCGATTCGGTGGCTTACGATTCGATTCTGATTCAGTGGCTTACGATTTGATTTGATTCCGATTCGGTGGCTTACGATTCGATTCTGATTCAGTGGCTTACGATTTGATTTTATTTCGATTCGGTGGCATTCGATTCTGATTCAGTGGCTTATGATTTGATTTTATTTCGATTCGGTGGCTTACGATTCGATTCTGATTCAATGGCTTACGATTTGATTTGCTTATGATTCAGGGGATTACAAATTGATTCCTATTCATGGGGTCGTGATTTGATTCGATGGTGATTCAAGGGGCTTACAATTCAATTCCGATTCAGGGCGTTAATAAAACTTTGGCTTTCATTGAGGTATAAAGTAGATACTTTATTTTTTAGGGCTGGGTGATGTGATAATTTAATATCGATATCATGATAAATTGTGACAGTACATTACTAAGATATTGTGATTTTTAAAAAAAACAAAAAAGTAAAACATTTGTAATACCTTTTTTTAAAAAAAAAGTCTTTTTTACAGACTGTCCGGAAGCAGCTGATGTGATTTCTTTTAAGTTGTAAAGAAAAACTTTGAGAGATCTTCACAGGTTCATGAAATCTTTTTATTTATTTATGATGCACACACAGGTACTTTTTAATGTTATAAAGAATTAATACATGTATCTTTGTAGACATTAAATAAAGTATCATCGAAACTGTTCCCGAAGCTGTATGTGGTGATGGAGATCACGTGTGGTAGAAAAGCCTGGGAGAATCGGGATGTGATGGTTTTGTCATATCGCGCACCTCTGCTTCGGGTTATCGGTTCTCTCGAGGTTCACCACGTGCAGGTTTTTAGGACCTCGGTTCCCGGCTCTTGGAGAACTTTGATCCCAGAACAGCCTTCATGATGCTTTTTGTCAGATTTTTTTCTTTTTGCGTAATGTAACGTGCTTCTTTCTTTCTTTCTTTCTTTCTCCTACAGCGTACAAAACAATTCTCTGCAACGTTTAATAACGTCTGGACGTCTAAAGTTTACGTACTAAAGCGCACAAAATCCATCTAACACGTTTCGAGTGATTTTTCGTTAATACGATAAACATTTGGGTTTAAATTTGTGGAATCTTATTATTATTATTATTATTATTATTATTATTATTATATATTTTTAAATGAACTAAAATCTTTGTTCTCCTGTCTCTTCTCTTTTCATTTTCTCAGGCGCGGAACGTCAACACGGGAGAGCTGGCAGCCATCAAAGTCATTAAACTGGAACCAGGTACACGTTCGTGCGTCCTTCCCTCCGTCCATCTGAGATAAACGCTCCCTCGCTCTCTCTCTCACACACACACACACACACACACCGTGCAATAATTAACCAAACCCGCATGTGGGCATTAATAATGCAGCAACGTTCACAGGCTGGTAAACACACTTTAATAGCCGTGTGTGTGTGTGTGTGTGTGTGTGTGTGTGTGTGTGTGTGTGTGTGTGTGTGTGTGTACACTTTAGCATGTTATCTTACCTGATCGCTACCTCTGTGTTCTTTCCAAGGAGTTTTCACTTTCTTTCCATGAGGGAGGGAGGGTGTGTGTGTGTGTGTGTGTGTGTGTGTGTGTGTGTGTGTGTGTGTGTGTGCATTTCTACTGTTGTATTCTATTTGGGATTTTCTAGATGTCCTAATAAAGATAAGAAACTGTTAGTGTGTGTGTGTGTGTGTGTGTGTGTGTGAGAGAGAGAGAAATGTTCCACACGTGATAGAGAATCTAATAAGGAGCATCGTGGTGTGCTGCTATCGGAAAATAATCAACGACAGGGTGCAGCGATGGAGCGGACTTCCTGTTCCTGTCGATTATTTCCCTCTAACGGCACGGCCCGGAGCGTCCCCGAGTCTTCTAGCACCACGTCGTACTTTTTATCCGTTTATAGCTACGTCGGACGACGCAGAACGTCCACGGGACGTCTCCCGGCCAATCAGAATGGGGAATTTAACAGCGTTGTGGTGTGACTGACAGATAACCGAGACTCCCGTTTCCTTATGATCCATAACTTTTTTTTTTTATTTTTTTTTTACATTTTTTTATTTTTTAAAAAAAAAATAGATTTCTAGAATTCTGAAGTTGTATGAGTGATAACGTTTCTGGATTTCCAGGTGAGGACTTTGCGGTGGTTCAGCAGGAGATTATCATGATGAAAGATTGTAAACACTCGAACATTGTGGCGTACTTCGGCAGTTATCTCAGGTAACGCGCTCACAACACTGCTATCTAACATCTTTCTCTGTCATTCTCTCACACACACACACACACACACACACACACTCCTTTCCAGTCGTGCGCTAACGAAGCTGAACGATCCTCAGATTATCTGTAGTAAGAGATGATTGATGATGTAAAGTTCCTGCACCTTCCAGGGGATCTGATGCGATATATTTTGTACATGATATTATATTATATATGTGCGCTCGGGTCCTTATAAACCGTGATACTACCACCACCATGTTTCACAGGTTCTCCTGCTGGAATGCAGTGTCTTCCTTTCTCCAAACATGACGCTGCTCATTTAATCCAAAAAGTGTTCTATTTCGGTCTCCTCTATCTACGAAACGTTTTCCAACGGCCTTCTGGCTCGTCCACGCGATCTTTAGCAAACTGCAGAAGGGCTCCGACGTCCTTTATGGAGAGCAGTGGATTCGTTCGTGCCATGATCCACTTCCACGAACGTGTTGTGACGATCAGACCCCGATAGATCGCTGTCCTTTAAATAAAACCCAACACTCGCTCACACCTGATCATCATCCCCATTGATTGGACTCACCTGACTCTGATGTCACCTTCAGGTTAAACTGCTCATCCTCGAGGTTCACGTACTTTTCCCACTCACAGATGTGTAACGTCGGGTCGTCTTCCTCGATAAATGAATGACGGAGTATATTGTCTTTGTCTCATTTGTTTAATTGGGATCTCTCGGTCTACTTTTAGGACTTGTGTGAAAATGTGATCATGTTTTAGGTCATATTTATGCAGAGATATAGAAAATGCTAAAGGGTTCACAAACTTTTAAGCACCTCTGTGTGTGTGTGTTTCAGGAGAGATAAATTATGGATCTGTATGGAATACTGCGGTGGAGGATCACTACAGGATATTTACCACGGTAATTACACGTCACGTCTCCTCACGTCACACACGTGGCCTCCCTCTGCGGGAGTGACGTACCCCTGACCACACGCATTAAAGCGGTTTGTAACGCAGCGATATCACGCGTGTTCTAGCACACGGTTCAGAGGGGCAGAATATGGTTTGGGACTGAGGATGGAATGTGCTCTTATCAGTTCACTCGCATGTGAAGTGCACAGAAACACAAAGCACACACTCTTATCTGTCCCGCTAACGCTAGCAGACAGGATAAAATGTGTCTCTCTCTGTCTCTCTCTCTCTCTCTCTCTCTGTCTCTCTCCCTATCTCTCTCTCTGTCTCTCTCTGTCTCTCTCTGTCTCTCTCTGTCTCTCTCTCTCTCCCTATCTCTGTCTCTCTGTCTCTCTCTCTCTCCCTATCTCTGTCTCTCTGTCTCTCTCTCTCTGTCTCTCTCTCTCTCCCTATCTCTGTCTCTCTGTCTCTCTCTCTCTGTCTCTCTCTGTCTCTCTCTCTCTCCCTATCTCTGTCTCTCTGTCTCTCTCTCTCTGTCTCTCTCTCTCTCTCTCTCTCTCTCTGTCTCTTTCTGTCTCTCTCTATCTCTCTCTCTATCTCTCTCTCTGTCTCTCTCTGTCTCTCCCTATCTCTGTCTCTCTGTCTCTCTCTCTCTGTCTCTCTCTCTCTCTCTCTCTCTCTCTGTCTCTTTCTGTCTCTCTCTATCTCTCTCTCTATCTCTCTCTCTGTCTCTCTCTGTCTCTCCCTATCTCTGTCTCTCGCTCTCTGTCTCTCTCTCTCTCTCTCTCTCTCTCTCTGTCTCTTTCTGTCTCTCTCTATCTCTCTCTCTATCTCTCTCTCTGTCTCTCTCTGTCTCTCCCTATCTCTGTCTCTCTGTCTCTCTCTCTCTGTCTCTCCCTATCTCTCTCTCTTTCTCTCCCTCTCTCTCTCCCTATCTCTGTCTCTCTCTGTCTCTCTCTATCTTTGCCTCTCCCTCTCTCTCTCCCTATCTCTCCCTCTCTGTCTCTCCCTCTCTGTCTCTCCCTCTCTGTCTCTCCCTATCTCTGTCTCTCTCTCTCTCTCTGTCTCTCTCTCTCTCTCTCTCTGTCTCTCTCTGTCTCTCCCTATCTCTGTCTCTCTGTCTCTCTCTCTCTCTCTCTCTCTCTCTCTGTCTCTCCCTCTCTGTCTCTCCCTATCTCTGTCTCTCTGTCTCTCTCTGTCTCTCCCTATCTTTGTCTCTCCCTCCCTCTCTCTCTCCCTATCTCTGTCTCTCTCTCTCTCTCTCTCTCTCTGTCTCTCTCTCTGTCTGTGTCTCTCTCTCTCTGTCTGTGTCTCTCTCTCTGTCTCTTTCTGTCTGTCTCTCTCTCTGTCTCTCTGTCTCTCTCTTTCTGTCTGTCTCTCTCTTTCTGTCTGTCTCTCTCTCTCTGTCTGTCTCTATCTCGGTCTGTCTCTCTCTCTCTCTCTCTCTCTCTCTCTCTCTCTCTCTCTCTCTCTGTGTCAGTGACTGGACCTTTGCTGGAGTCGCAGATTGCATATGTATCACGGGAGACCCTTCAGGTACACTCTCTCTCTCTCTCTCTCTCTCTCTCTCTCTCTCTCACACACACACACACACACACACACACACACACACACACACACACACACACCCCCAGAGTTGCACAGATGTGAGTGTAATGTGTACTGTGTGTGTCTCAGGGGCTGTACTACCTCCATAACAAAGGAAAGATGCACAGAGACATTAAGGTAGGCTTCCACATGATCTTCCTTTAACCTTTGACCTTTCCTTCAGTAAAGTTTCTTCACGTCTTCATGTTTGTTTGTTTTTCCTGACAGGGAGCAAATATCTTACTAACTGACAACGGCTACGTGAAGCTGGGTGAGCCGAGTGATGAAGCTGTTATAGATATGTAAATTAGAATTATGAATGGGATGCACAGTATTAAAGATCGTCTGTGTTTCTGTCTCTGTAGCGGATTTCGGCGTCTCGGCTCAGATCTCCGCCACTCTGGCCAAGAGGAAGTCCTTCATCGGGACGCCATACTGGTAAAGTCCTGCTCTGTTCTTCTGGCTTTCTAAAAGGAGGCGTGGCAACTTTGCTAGTCTTAGTGAAGGAGGTGTGGCCTGTGTATCAGTCTTAGTGAAGGAGGTGTGGCCTCTGTGTCTGTTAGTCTTAGTGAAGGAGGTGTGGCCTCTGTCAGTCTTAGTGAAGGGGTGTGGCCTCTGGGTTTGTCAGTCTGTGTCAGTCTTTGTGAAGGGGTGTGGCCTCTGTGTCAGTCTTTGTGAAGGGGTGTGGCCTCTGTGGCAGTCTTTGTGAAGGGGTGTGGCCTCTGTGTCTGTTGGTCTTAGTAAAGGAGGTGTGGCCTCTGTCAGTCTTAGTGAAGGAGGTGTGGCCTCTGTGTCTTTTAGTGAAGGAGGTGTGGCCTCTGTCAGTCTTAGTGAAGGGGTGTGGTCTCTGGGTTTGTCAGTCTGTGTCAGTCTTTGTGAAGGGGTGTGGCCTCTGTCAGTCTTAGTGAAGGAGGCATGGCCTCTGTCAGACTAGTGAAGGAGGCGTGGCCTCTGTGTCAGTCTTAGTGAAGGAGGCGTGGCCTCTGTGTCATTCAAGGTTTCAGTATCAGAAAAGAAAAAATGGTATCATGCCATCTCTAATTAATAAAGCTTCATTCAAGTGAAATAACAATACATCTCTCTCTCTCTCTCTCTCTCTCTCTCTCTCTCTCTCTCTCTGTGTGTGTGTGTGTGTGTGTGTGTGTGTGTGTGTGTGTGTGTGTGTGTACAGGATGGCTCCAGAGGTGGCTGCAGTAGAGCGTAAAGGAGGTTATAATCAGCTGTGTGATATCTGGGCCGTGGGCATCACTGCTATAGAACTGGCCGAGCTGCAACCTCCCATGTTCGATCTGCACCCCATGAGGTGTGTGTGTGTGTGTGTGTGCGTGCTTGTGTATAAGTGTGTATGAGTGTGTGTTGATTTTCTTGTCTCTCTCCCTCAGAGCTCTTTTCCTCATGACCAAGAGCAACTTCCAGCCTCCTAAACTGAAAGATAAACTCAAATGGTGAGTGTGTGTGTGTGTGTGTGTGTGTGTGTGTGTGAGAGACGTATTAAAGACATTTTGAGAAGCTTTTGCCTCTTTAGATGTTGTAATAAGAAGTGATGATTAGAGGTCCTCTCTTCTTCTGCACTCAGGACGAATAACTTTCATCACTTTGTGAAAATGGCGCTGATTAAAAACCCTAAGAAGAGGCCGACGGCGGATAAACTGCTGCAGGTGTGTGCCGTGTCCCTCACGTGTCCCTCGCGTGTTCTTCACGTGTTCCAGCAACGGTTTGATCTCTCCCTCGTCCACGTGTTAGATTTCTCCTAGTGTGAATCCCAGTCCCAGTTTTTCGGGGGTTTTTCAGTTGGCATAAATGGAGTTTATAATAATACACTGTGTTTATTTCGTCATACCGGCTAGTTAGCAAACCAGCTAATCATACACCCAAAGGCAACACATACAGGAAATGACGCAAGTGTTTACATCACCAAAAAAAAACCCCACAGACCGACTGGTCTTTAGTCAGATTATACCAACATAAAACACCTACAGTAAATAATCTCATGAACATGCAGAAGTAAAGCCAGCTAGTTAGCAAGCCAGCTATTAGCACGTTAGCTAGC